>NC_048224.1:100001227-100192711 GCF_002007445.2 Ailuropoda melanoleuca
CCCATAACGCGGGATCACGCCCTGAGCCGAAGGCAGATGCTTAACCGCTGTGCCACCCAGGCGTCCCTATATTTTTAATTTTTGAGGAAACTCCATGCTGTTTTCCATAGGCTAAACCAATTTACATTCCCACCAACAGTTTAAAAGGGTTCCTTTTTCTCCACAGCTTTGCCAATACATGCTTTTTTAATCCATTTTTTAAAAAGTTTATTTATCTATTTATTTAGTAATCTCCACACTAAGCACTGCAAATATCTACAGTGAGAGAGTCCTTGGTGTATTCCTCTTGTCTTGGGTTAATATGGATAGCAGTGAAGAAAACATGATCTGATTTAGTGGGAGATAATTTTTAAAAAGTAGGAACTCTTAATGAGATCATAGTAGTAAGAGTTAGGAAGAGTTAGGAGTTGTAAGAGTTTGAAAGACGGAGAAAAAAAGAATGTATATGGTCAGAATATTTAAAGTTATTATTTCAGAGATACAAATATGGAACTACAATAACCAGTAGCCACAATATTCCAAGTACATATTATTTATATAGTGAAAATACCAGTAATATAGAGAAATCATATCAAATATCAAATACATTTATTTTTACCAAGTATTTCACTATTTTAAAAAGGTCACTTTTTCAAGCGTATATGATCAAGTAGTTTCATATGTTTTACTTCATAAGAAAGAAATTATTAAATCTTAAGTTGATATTCTTTCAAGTGTATTTCTCTTTTTAAAAAAGATTTTATTTATTTATTCGAGAGAGAAAGTGAGAGAGAGCAAGAGAGGGGGAGGGTCAGAGGAAGCGGCACACTCCCCGCTGAGCAGGGAGCTAGATGTGGGACTCAATCCTGGGACTCCAGGATCATGACCTGAACTGAAGGCAGTCACCCAACCAACTGAGCCACCCAGGTGCCCCTAAAGTGTATTTCACAGAAAAACTGGTTCCATTAGATGCTGGAAATGAATTGATATTATGTCAAATAATTTTGGCAAGTGCTGAACACTCTACCTCCGTCTTAGATATTCACAAAACTTGAAAACACTGGAGGCTCTGGTAAGTCCTGCGGTATAGAAATCTCTTTAGTTTTCAAAATATATATTACCATAATGATCACAGGACCCCTTCTGCCAGACATTAACAATTCTTAACATATTCTGAACTACTGTTTGTCAAAGAACTCTTTGAGAATCATTGTTTTAAGCTAAACGATATATGTATGTATGTATGGAATGTATATATGTATTTATATCTCAGAGAATTTATTGTTCCAAGTAACAATACTGAATTTCTGTGTCTGGAAGCCATCCATGAATGTAACATGTTTGTTCAGTTAGTCAAAACGAGCTCCCCAACCAGAAGCACAGATGCTGTTTAACCAAATTCCTGTGGGAATGAGGGGGCTATGACTTCCCTGATTACAGTTTAGGTTGAGAAGTTTCTTTCCAGATGAGTTGGGTGGCTTGCTTGCCCAGTCAACATAAGTCCTCATGTTGGGCTAGCATGGGTCCCTTGATGCATCCTAATCTGTGAAACGTCATTGTTATCCACAGTCTGAAATAGGTTTGGACTGAAAGGGTGAGCCAAAAGCTTGCCATTTCAATTTCCCAGATGTTGCTGCAATTACAATATTGAGAACCTTATTAAAAACTAAGTGGTCTCTGCTCTGTACGAAAGGACAGAATGTGGTTTTGACTATCCCTTCAAAAGAGTTGATTAATTTTCTAAAACAGGTGGAAACAGTGGCAAGGAATACAACCTTGATCATCTGCATCACATGGCCCGGTGTGAGAACACTTGGATGATCTGTACCATTGTTTTTTTAAAAAATTTATTTGGTGTGGCTCCTGCATATGGGGGACAATCCTTTTCCTTTGGAGAGAATAATCATCCTGCCCGTTTTCACCACGCTTCTGTGCTATGGCCTGTCTCATACAGGTACTTCCTTCTTTCCTTTGGAATGTCCCTTCTTCCTCTCGATTAACCCTGGGCTTGCCTCCTCTTACAAAGATGATGGGCTGTTTGGCATTCACATAAAGAGGCTCTTCTTCAAGCATCTCTGTCTCAGGTAGAGGGATTCCTTGGATAGCAGGCACACACCCACCCCCAGGAACCCTCATTAATTACCGTCCCTCCTGAATTGATCATACAGCCTGCCACTGGTAGAGTTACAATGCCCACTGCTGGTTTGTTGGTATTGGCCTCTGTCTGAACAGTCTGTGCCTCTGCCAAACTGGCTGCTGAGATGGTGGTCATGCCTTGCTAGAGAGTGATGCCATCTGCATCAACTGGCTGATAGAAGATAGTCTGCCCTTCAACAGTCTGTGCTACTTGCTGCTCCTGGACAGCAATCTGCAACCGTGTTTGTGTTTGTGTCTGGCTGGCATTGGAAGCTGCCTGCGGCTGTTGAATGATGATCTGCTGAGTGCGGTCCTATTGGCCCTGCACCTGCAACGTTTGTCCTCTGTTCCTTCTCCAGAGCTGAATTTGTCTCTGCGGATCCAACAGATCTGCCACAGGTTCTGTGTCCCAGATACAGGCTCTCGTGTGATGATGTGACCTTGTCCAAAAGGGACAGTTTGGACAGTGTTAGGTTGGCCAGTTGACGTGATTAATAGGCCAGTGATTAACACTGACTTATACCACTATTGGATGCCCCTGGACCTGCTGTTGAATCTGCCTAACAGTCTGCTTTGTTGAAATACATATTACTATTTGCTGCATTCTGCTCCATGGTCCAACCAACTTAGAATCCCATTCCCAAGGAGCTTCCCTCTGGAGGTCCTAGAAGACAGGGGAAATACATTGCAGAGTGCAGGGGAATTTGTGGCAGACAAAACCACTCCTCGCCTGGAAAGGGTGAGGGAGAAAGGAATGCATCTCCACTTGGCACTAGCATTCTGAAAGAGTCAAGACCCCCAAAGTGCCTGCTCCAGTGTGACATCCCTGCATGGGAATGGCCTCTGCAGGCTTGGACTGGAATGCCTGGAGGCACTCACAGGCTCTTGGCCATGGCCACCAGCTGCTCTGCATAGCTGGCTAGACTCAGCACAAATCTAGCAATTTATTCTTCATTCCACATATATTCACAGGCATACCCATATGCACATTGGACTCTTATTATTTTCTGATGGAGATACAAAGACATTTAGGCAAGGATTTTTCATGAAAACCATCTATAACTCAGTAGGAAAAGTGAGAAAAGCACAGGAAACGCCAATGAAAAGACAAACTATGAGATAAAAGAGAAGTAGAAAGAAAGTTCTAGGGATATTAGAAGAGTAACAAACCTGTCTGAGTATCAGAGAATAGAGTACCAAGAGTGATATTTGAGCATGATCTTTAATATAAAAAATATCTTGACCAAAAATGTGGGGAATGTATGGGAAACAGGGTAAATGTTTTGCAAAAAGTGGAGGAAAGCCAATTTGACAGTAACACAAGATACATATAAAGAAGTTGAACTGAACTGTTGCTGTATTCTCTCTCAAGTTTTGCTTCTTTCTTTCTACTTCTCTGTTGCTCTATTTGTCTAGTGTGGACTTCTCATTGCGACCCTTGACGTCAGCACTTCCCAGGTATCTGGCCTGGGGCCCTCATCCTTACAGCTGACATCCACAGCCATGGCTTCATGAAAATCATAAAGGCTGATGACGTCCATCCTAAGCCAGTCTCCTAAACTCAGACCATTTCACCAAATGCCTCCTAGATCTCTCCCAATGAGTGCCCCACAATAACCTTAAGAACATTATGTCCATCATTTCCTCACAAATCTGTGTTGCCCTGAATCCTCTAACTTAATCTAAAGCAAAAAAATCCTTGAGAAAAACAATAAGGAGGAATCCTTAGGCAACAATAATAATCATATGATGTCACATCTCTAGACAATTTAGACTTCCCTCAGAAATTTTCCACCCAGAGGAAATGAGAAAGAGTGATAGCAATCTACTCTAAAGAGAGTTATACTGACAATGGAATCTCCCTGAAATGCATCTTTGTGAAGTGGAAGAAAAGAGCAGAACAGATTTTCAACTTTAAGGGGACACGCGCAAGACTAGCTGCGTAATTTGCAGTGCTCAGTGAAAGATGAAAAGTGGGCCTCTTTATTTAAAAATTACGAATTAGGAATTATCAAGTCAGCAACAGTAGAGCATGAAACAGAGTGTGGGACCCTTCCAAGCGCCAGCCCTGGGCGACTGCACAGCCCCTACACCCTGAAGCCACGCGGTGTGTGCAAACCCTAACCTGCCAGCATTGGTGATTTATAAAGTACTTGAGGTTCACAGTAAAGGACGATAAGGTTATATTAAAACTAGGAAAGTATTCATAGAAAAAATCTTAAAGAAAGGTGAAAGAGAAAAGTGAGCTCTAAATGAGAAAAAAAAACGTGACATCCAAATTTTCACTATTCTGTGCATCCTCTATTCAGCTCTACCATGTAATTACCAGACATAGTATGAAATACTTTGTCAATATTCACACCAATTAAGGACTTGTGCTCTTACTTTATCAACTCACAACCATTCTCCATTCAAACTTTCCTTACGAGTATGTTTGACATCTATTCCTGTATTTTATGATCAAGAACTCTCATTGCGTCCACAGGTACTTGTCTTCACCTGCACATGCTTACTTTAAAGAAAATATGCATGCAGCTCCTGTGAAGCCCTGTTTTCAATTCTGACATCTTATCTGCAACGTCCTTCCTGATAACCCCAGAAAAAAAGCTTATTATTTCCGTTCATATTCTATTCTGCTCTTATTTAATTCCTTCAATTATCCCTCAGTAGTACAAAGTTTTCTATTATTGATCACGCTATCTTTCAAGAAGTATTGAAAGAATCTTCTGTTGTTTTATTCTCTTCCAGGGCAGCACATTTTCGTATCATCAGCTGTGTTTCTTCAGTCAATGCATTTTACCCTTTCAGTTTTACTTCATTATTTACTCTTTTCAGTGTATGAAATATTTTCCTAGAGTTAAGCAAATTAGGCACTGATAAAAAATGTATGTCTAGTAAGACACATATGAAAGAGTTCTATGAATATCTGGGATGCGATTGTGCATCACTGTTGACATATATGCCCCCACTGGTCCAGTTTTGATCCCTCATCATTGGAACCCGTCAATCATTCTAAATTGTATGTGGGTTTTATAATGTGAGGATATTTCCCAGAGGCTAAAACAACTGAAAGTCTTGGGCAAGTGGAAAAACAAACTAATAAATAAATAAAGAAATTCAACAAAAGGCATGACAGAATGTGCCATTCTGTGTATTTTTACAATTTAGATTTTCAATGCTCTGCCATATGGAAAAGATGAAAAATTCTATTACTAAAATTCTTATGGTAAAATGGTTTTTGAATTCATCTTGTTTTTAGAAAACAAATAGAGTAAATTAAATATTCCAGTTGATATCAAGGAGAGAAAGCATCATGATACCCCGCATTTTGTATGGTTGTTAGGTTATTATGTTCTTAATAAATGGTACACATAATTATCTTGATATATAATTTTAATGACGGATATAGCAAATAAATGTTTCTGTAATTCTAACCTCTTTTGCATTGTTTGCTATTCTGGTCACATATTACTTTTCTGTCCAATATTATTATATTCAGTATCTCTTTCTGTTTCATTTTATAGTTATGAATGAGAAAAGGCTTATTAAAGAACATGCTTTTAAAATTAAAAAAACACAAATCAGAAAAATATCCATATACAATTTTGATTTTTCATAAGTTCTTGTTAGGCACTTAGTGTCTATTATCATATTATGGATTCTGTAATGGGCATATTTAGTTCTTAATCATGTGCACAGTAACATAGAGTTTCCAATATTTTATCTACCTACCACATGAGTTCCAAATTCATGTTTATTCTGTGAGATCTGAGAAATAAACCTAAAGAATTCTGTAGAAACTGTATAAGCACAATTTAAATTATAAAACATAATTTTATAACATAAAATTAGATGTATTCGGATGTATTATGGTGTTATTGTTTTCTCTTGTTTTTATTTTGTGAGTGTACAATAAACTCTAAAGTCTTAATTATTTAATATTCTGTGAATCACATGTCATTAAAAAATGACCAAGGTCAGGCATATGATGTGCCAATCACATTCCCTGCATAGTCAAAATTTTACCACAGGAGCTGGTTTCTTATGTTCTAGTTTCCCCTTCTCCCAGATATTGGAGTATGTGTGTGCTTATGCTGGTGTTTGAGAGCATTTGTGTAGGCATTTCAGTGCAGAACACCTTTAACTTATAATTATTCCAGAATACAATCTCAGAAGATAATTCACTGAAAAGTGGAAAGATTATCACATTTCTGTTGTTTTGCTATGATCTCTCTTATGATGATCATATCTTAATTGGCAAAATAAAAATACAAAAAACAGATAAGAAAATTCAAGAACAGAATGGTAATCTTATCCAGAGATGAAGGTACATACTTAGAAAGGGGAAGACAAACAGTAATAGAAAGTTCCAACTGTAAGGTTTACAATGAGATTACAAGCATGATCAACATTAAATAAATTTATTATGTCATTAGGGTGTTGTGTCTTGGAGAAATATATTTTACAGGTGTCATATTAAATTATACTAACTGGGGGGCTGCATTAGTTAAAGTCAAGTGCAGTGAATCACGGAGTATCTTCTAAGCTGAAGCAGGATATGCTATAAATCAATTTACCATTTGCTTATGTCTTGAGATCCAAATTACTGCCTACTCAAGATGGCGATTGAAATCAAGAGAACACATCTACAGGGTATATGCAACAAATGGAATTAGACTCAGGTCAGGCCTATTACAACAAAGATTTTCAATTCTGGAATGCACATTAATACCAGACCCAGTACTGCCCACAAATTTGAAGAGGTAAAAGGATTTTAGAATAAAAAAATCAAAGTCTGTGTTGTCCCTTTCACTGCTAATGTCTACTAATTCTGTGAGGTTCAACCTCTGATAACTGGTATTCATTGTTGTGAATTATTTAGCAACAAGGTGGAATTGTCTAGGCTTGCACAAATAATTTTGGTGTATTTATAGAATTGTATGCATTGCAAATAGGGAATACAGTTGGTGTATTAAAAACAAACATTCACTAGAGAAAAGAAATCTCATATTCAAAAGAAACACCACAGAACCATGTTTTCTAACCAGAATGCAATAAAAGTATAAATCAATGAGCAAACGTTATAAACTGTGGTAACCGACAAACTACAAAGTGAGTGCTGGGTTAAGGAGAAAATAAGGAAATTTGAAAAATAATTAGCACATAATTCTTATGGAATCTCCACATACCAAAATATGTGAGCCAAAACTGAACAAGCCCTTGTAAGAAAATTTGTAGCTAAAAACGCAACTCAAAAGTAAAATGTTTCTACTCTACAGCTGCTAGAAGGCTAAGGTTAAAAAGACAGATAATTACAAGTATCAGTGAGAATGTGAAACAATAAATATTCATTTACTTCTGGTGGCAAAGTATATTAGTCCAATCACTTTGGAAAAGTTTATACCTTGATGGTATCTTTAAAAGTTGAACACCTGAATACCTTTTAACCTAACATTTACACTCCTAAGTACATGCTTAATAGAAACATTTACAACATATATTAACCCTAAGACACATGCTAGAATGTTCATGACAATACTATTTTAATTGACCCCCAAGCTTAAAACTACCCAGATGCCCAACAGATTTAGAATGGAAATTAAATAATAGCATATCCATATAATGTAATACTTTCCAACAATGAGAATGGATAATTTTGACTACATGTAATATAAATAGATCTCACAAGCATTATGTCCAGTGAAAGAAACAAAACATAAAAGAATATACACTATTTGGAAGAAATACTGTAGAATCCCACACAGAATACTGCTTTAGAAGAAGGTAGAAACAAAAGGACTATGAGAGGGCTTTCAAGAGGTTATAATTTTTGGTCTAGGCTACTAGTTTCACAATGAAGTCGGTTTGTCAAAATTATGTGAGCTACACTCTTACAAGCATTCTTTAGTAGTTTATATTATACTTCAATAAACAGTTTTAAAAGATGAATAAATGTTAATATGTAAGTGCTCGATTCGAAATTCCACAAAGAATAAGGAAACAAATCTAACATGCGAAAAGTGAAGAAAGTTGGTCTTGAAAAAGAGCCAAGAACAATGAATGAGAGCAAATTACAAAGCCTCATTCAGGCTTGAGGATGGGTGAGAAAAATGATTTGGATTCAATTAAGGTTAGTATCACCTTCATTTCTTACAAATCAGCCACAAGTAGTTCAAATTTAAATCCAACTTATGGTCACAGATACATGTGATTACATTTCCTCCCTTCAAACAGAAAAACAAAACAGAGAGAAAGAACTCCCGGATGAAAGGAATCCATATAGTTTCTTATTGTATTATTGGTTCTATTTTTGTTCCTATTATGGTAGGTATGGCTAAGTTCAATCAATCAACTCATCGATGTGTCCTTAACTAGTATTTAAAAATCCTTGTTGATGTGTGGAGACACTTTCTCATTAATCTAGTGAAGCATGTTTTTAATTCCACATTAAATAAACATAGGACCAATTTAATTGACAGGTGACAGTAATTTCAGCAACATTCACTGTATCACAAACCTTAACACAAAAGTTAGAAAGAACTAAAACTCCAGGTGATTTAGCTGTTTAAATATGTTGTGTATGGACATGTTTCACCACCCATACATGGGTTTGTAAATTCCAATTATACTTCTTTCTCCTTTTTGAGAACTCAACAGCCTTGTTGTTTTTGTTGTTGTTGTTGTTGTTTTGTTAATTGCGTTCAGTAGCTCACTGATCAGAACATTTCTTAGGGATCCTTGGCCATAGGTAAAGATATCACCATACTGGAATAATAGGGCATATGATCTCTCCACAACAATCTCAGACTCTGGGTCTGTATGACCAGCAAACTCCTTTTAGCTAAACAATAACCGGCCACATAACTTTTGAAGCTTTCAAAAGAAGTACTCTCTCCTTGAAGCAAGTTTGACATGAGTAGAAAATTTGTGTAATCATTTCTTCTTCTCTGCCACCCAGCTATATTTCCCGGACCCTTTGTAATTACCTTATCTGCCAGATCTATACTGTCTTGGCTT
Organism: Ailuropoda melanoleuca; assembly: GCF_002007445.2. Taxonomy (NCBI): domain Eukaryota; kingdom Metazoa; phylum Chordata; class Mammalia; order Carnivora; family Ursidae; genus Ailuropoda; species Ailuropoda melanoleuca. Next base: position 100,010,360 of record NC_048224.1, read on the forward strand.
GTCAAGATGAAAGCCCAATCGCAATCTCATGGTGCCAGGGCATTTAGGACTCTTATCCCTAAATTTTTATTCAGTCCTTAGCAAAAAACAAAACAAAAAACTGAATCAATTATTCTTACTTTAATATGCATTTCAAAAATTTAATATTCAGCTTGATATAATTACCATGACCACTACCATGCACACATACATAAAACACACAGATTGCACATGCTTTCTGCTGTCACATCTCATTGGCAAGGTTTGAATATGAGAGGATATGCCTGAACCAATCTAAAGTAAGAGAAATTTTGAAATTTTGTGGAATATGTGTATTTTGCTGCATGTACACTATTCTCCTCAGATGTATCAATGAGACAAACCGTGGATTTCATGTTAGTGGTCTCTGGGAACAACAAAAAAACCCCACATATCTTTATTCGTGTCTCTTACAATTTCTTATTGAATATTTTACAATGGGTACCACTGCTGAATTGGAGAGCCTTCCATTTTTGTTTGTAAAAATGTAAGTGCTCTTAAGATTGCTGTTGATCAGAAATTGGAGATGCCCTTGGGCACTCTCAGAAATGAGAAAGATACCATTTTACTTGACAAACTGTTCTACACAAGTACCACAGGAACTTGAGTATATGGACACTCCACACTCCCTAGGGACTTTCTCTTTGTAGGCTTCTACCCAGTTTCCCCAATCCTCTTTCATTCCGCCTTATTACAACAGTAACGACCTAGAACATAGGTATTCCCATGTGGAGATTGTAGAGGCAGTTAACTTCTGATAGTGGGATAAAGAAAATAAGCTTAACAAATCAGTTACTTTATTCCACTCCCTTGTTGATAGGGCAACAATTATATGGTCAAAGTTGGTATGGGTACTCATGAGAGTGACACAGTTTCACTTAATCCAGTCTAGTTCCATTGTAAGGTGCCATGACCCCTTTGCAAAGGGGGAGCTGCTTAAAAGTAATAATAATATAAAATAAGTAAGGAGGGTCTTGCTTTTTTATGTCTTCAAAGATCCTCTTAACCTAGAATGAAGTGTTTGAACTTGTTAACAACTGATTAATACTGTTTAAATTAAGGGACTTCCGATAGACCTTCTCCATTATTTTGGACCTTGACTGTGCCAAATGCATGAAATAGCATTATCTCCTGAAATCTCATTTATTGTTTTATATATAATATAATATAATATAATATAATATAATATAATATAATAAATATTTTTTTCCATCTGATCTACTATCACACTTTACCTAATTTAGGAAGCATCATAAAAGCTGTTCATCCCACATGCAATGACTCCACTGACTTTTCTGTTGTCCTTAACAATTCTCTATGTCAAGAGGCAGTAACCTCACTCCCATATTAACACTAACTCCAGGACACTTGCATGTCCTATAGAATGCACAATGGCTGAATAGTTGGAGGTGGCCTTCATGTTCAACTATTGTCAGCCAGGTAAGCCCTGGTATGGGGTTTGCAGCAGGATCTGGGCCCAAGGAATAGATTAAAGTGTGCCATTCTGAGAAGTGACCTACCTACACTCCCTCTTTTTCTTTTCCTGCAACTACCATATGGTCCTACTGCATTTGGCAAGTTGAAACCCTTCTCAAACCCAGTGCTCTGTTTGTGCTTAATTAAGTAGATAATAAGATTATAAAGCACATGATCAATGGAAGACACAGAAGACCCAGGCAGAGGCAACCCAACCACAGGGCTCCCTTGTATGTGCCCCAAGTCATAGTACAGATGAAGAGTCTCCTAACCCATACCAGTTGTAAGCCATCTGTCAGGCATCATGTGAGACTGGATGCTACAGGGAGCCTTGACTCAGGTGGATGCAAGAGTAAGGAAAGCTCTCACTTGGGGAAATTTATCAGTAGAGCTTAGTTTAGGGCCAGGGTCCTAATCCTCAACCCTAACCCTGAACTCTCACTTGGGTTAGAGATTTTAACAGGTGCCCTCCCAAACTTTCTTTGAATTGTAAGTGGTACTCAGAGATCCCAGAGGCCTGACTTCCTTTGCCAGGGGCCCTTTTCTGAAAGCCTCTTAGATGTTCCTTTTTTGTACCTTTGTGCCTCAAAACAAAACAAGAGGGGGATATAGCTTGTATTTATTTTGGTCCTACCCTTTTTTCACTTAAACCACTAGGCTATTCTAGCAACCCTGCCACAGCTACTCCAAAGTCCAGAGAGTATATTTACAAAATATGTGTCATGGTTTTGTGTGTGTGTATGTGTGTATGTGTGCACATGAATGCACACATATGTAAGCTGGTAAGGAGATGGGGGAAAAAAGAGTTGTCTGTTACTGGAAAAGTCGATAAGTAAAATGTGGAGAAGGCATATTGCATGATACACATAAAAGTAAGAGTCATCATAAGCAGTCTAGGAGAATATTAATACCTTCACCCTAATACCTTAACCTTTCCTCAAAGAGGATTACAAAGAGACCCTTTAATTTTATCAGGAAGCATTTAAATAGACAGGTGCTTCTTTGAACTTGATGGCCCTTCTTAGACAAGGAGAACTGTCATTTCTCCTGCGGTATGTATGTTTTTCATGGATACATATAAGTGATNAAAATGTGGAGAAGGCATATTGCATGATACACATAAAAGTAAGAGTCATCATAAGCAGTCTAGGAGAATATTAATACCTTCACCCTAATACCTTAACCTTTCCTCAAAGAGGATTACAAAGAGACCCTTTAATTTTATCAGGAAGCATTTAAATAGACAGGTGCTTCTTTGAACTTGATGGCCCTTCTTAGACAAGGAGAACTGTCATTTCTCCTGCGGTATGTATGTTTTTCATGGATACATATAAGTGTAATAGATTGTTTTTTCTATTAAAACATAGTGTATTGTTCTGTGTCTCCAAATCTGACTGGCAACCCACTATGATCACCTGACAAAGGTTAACATAACCTTATACTTTGTTACCTATCTAATCTAAAGTTTGGGTGGTTCACTAAACTTAAAAAACATTAAGCTGTTGCCTTAAAAAATATGTTTATTCGCATTAGCCTGGCTTATGAACTGTCTATCACTCACTGGACTATGAGCTAAATCAGTGTAAAGACTTACTTTGTCACATTTACAAATTTACCTCTGGAGCACAGTACATTATTGGTTTCAATGCATTTTTTAATAATGAATAGCCTTTTACATTCTGGCCTAGTTATATATCCTAGCTCTTCCTATGTATTATCATTCAGGCCATATGGCTTAACAATCATGTGTGGAACCTCATACCTGTCACTTACTTTTATTATATTAAAGTGTTCTCCAAGGCTATAAATTAAGGAGCTTTTTAAACTTAGAATGTGCCAGAAATTACCTTGGTTCCTTTCTACTGGACACAAAGAAATATAATGCTGCCTTGATGTTAGCACGTTTATATATTTTGGTTAAAAAAAAGTGAGTACACATGACATATGCCACCTCTGGGTGGAAATATTTAATTGCTAATGACGGAATCTTCCAATCACTCTTTCTCAGCGTCACAGAACTAGAAAGTTGTGTATTCTAGACACAAGTCTCCAGATGATGGAGTCTCTTTCAGCCTGGCTCCCTGAATTGCCTCATAAAGGACAGTTTCTCTAATGACCACTTAGATTTGTAGAAGGATTTACCTAAGTGTTAAGTCACTGAGTTCAAAGAATCATTTGTTGTCACAGCATAACATAGTCTGTCCTGACCGAAACAGAAATTCTCTCACTTCATTATGTTTTATTATCCTGTCTTTTTTCCTGCAGGAATGAATAGTATTTTCATTAAATCTAAAATAGCCTGTATATTCATTTGAAGATATCGAAAGAAAGAGCTAGCTAGTGGGATTGACCATTTTTGCAAAACATCCACAGGTGAAAGAGTAGGCGGAGAAAGAAGGCAAAGGCTCTGGGATTTGGGATTATGGTTCCCATTCCCAATTCATTCCTTCTTTTGGGAAATCCTTCCCAATCCACTTCAGAAAAGGGTCCCACCTTTTCTGGATTGTGCTAAGAGGCAAGAATTATAATTCATGTAGTCATCTTCCTCAGTTGCTAATAGCCTGTACCATTTATGAAAGCCGCAGCAGAGCGAGTTTTATTTTTCTTAGTAAAAGAATAGCTTCACTTAGTGGTATAGTTAAACATGGCTGAGAACCAAATTATACGACTAAAAATGTAGTTTACTTAGGCTTATTGTGATCATGCCTGTGGAAGTAAGGTCAGGCAGCTACTAAAACCAAGACTCACTCAAGCATGAAGTTTCACTGCTGTCCTCTTTTGTTCTAACACAAATCTAGTATTTGAATTTACTCAATATTTTCTCCAGAGACTCCACTGTTTCCTCCTTCTTTGTTATTGTCTAAGAATATCAAACTGTACCCTCTATTCTTTATTATTCCTGAAACTTCATGTCCTGTTGAACAAATCATTCTGTATACTGAATGAGATATAACACATTTTTGCAGACATAAGTCTGTCAAAATCAGTTAAAAATAAATAAAATTACATATGCTTATCTAGCAAAATATTAAGCCAATCAATTAACACAAAAATATAATTGAACTTGTATTAGTGGGACAGTATAACAGATGCAATTTTAGATTGATTTGTGCTAATACTGACCATTAGGTACTTCTGAAATAGTGACCTCCACACTGTATTGGTAAATAACCAACTCTGAGGGCAACAAGTATGAAAACCAGTGGGATTGATGTGAAGTTTTTGCGGGTTTACAATACATGTTTCACTCATTAACATTTATGCTGGATATTTGGAACTTGATATTTTTCATATCATTTCTGTTCATCACTTTATTCTCAATATGCCATTTATGGGGCATTCTGTCTTATATACATTTGTTGACACCAGAGATGGAAAGGTTGCAAATAACATAGCTGAGCAGAATAAGTGAGAATAGGATAGGTCAGACTCACTCTGGCAAGAAATTGGATGTTACAATGGATCCAAATTTATTTTGGGAAATTGTTATAAATCACCAGATCAAAAACACCATGAAGTTGAGGAAATGGTCTGTGAAATAAAAAGAGCCTGTGATAAAGGGGAAGAGAACTGATGAAGGATTTTAATTACCTAGCATATAAGGGAAAAATCTAAAAAATATGCTGCTTAGAACTACATAATACTGTCTCATAGTCAAGCATATGTCACCTTTTTTTTCCACTCAAATTAAGACAAAACTGAATAATCTCTATCTATANAATCTAAAAAATATGCTGCTTAGAACTACATAATACTGTCTCATAGTCAAGCATATGTCACCTTTTTTTTCCCACTCAAGACAAAACTGAATAATCTCAATCTATGCATATATTTTCAAATTACCTGTTTAGTTTTGCATTACTAAAAGTTGTGATTTCTATTTAGTTGGCAGAGATATTCTGAAATTTTTATTAATTTGGCTGCTCAAAGATGATGAAAAGTAGAAAGATGATTAATAATGATTATACATCCATAAAATCAATTTGTCACATTCACAAAGTTTTTCACTGAATATAATCCAAATTAAAGTTGATTTTGCAGCTTTTCTCCTAGTTAAAAAATAATCCTTTGATTATGATTGAAAGGCAGATCTAAAACAGACCAGAAATCCATTAATTGGTTATTAGGAAAATCAAATTGAAAATAAATTATATTAATATGTGTAGTTGAAAAAAAGAGCCATGAGTGCTCAGCACATTTAGAGTAGAAAAAGCACTAAAAGTCTACCAAGATATATTTTGGGATATCTATACTGTTGAGTGTTGAAAGGAAAAACAAGGTAATGAAATGTCAAAAGCCCAAAACTGAATTTAAATAAAAGCACTCCACCTAAATGGCCAAATTAATTTGAACAGAATATAGCATTATCACAACTATGCCCTTTACCTTAATTTACTGCTACCACTTTCTCTTCAGAGGAAAAAAAAAAGAAAGAAAACGAATAGTTAGAGAAAGTATTTTCAACCAGCTGGAATTTCATCAGTCTAGATTCTAAGTGCTAACTGGTGTAACTCCCTAGGTAAACCCCTCTTATTATATACCAGAATCTCTCATTACGAAGCTAGATTTTTTCCTTCAGGTCAGTGAAGTTTGGGCTTCTATATGAAAATCCCAATCGTCTTCTAAGGGGCATTATTTTCACTATTCACTGCTACCCTTCAATAGTAAATTAATGTATATTTAATAAATGCTTTTTTGTTTGTAAGGGAATAAAAGTACCTTGGTGTGTTAAGTTATAAAATAAATTGTAGGTGGATTCAAGCTGGATGACTTTCTCATCTTATAGGAGCATGACAACCCAGGTTCTAGAATACAGAATTATTTTACTTTACCATAAAATATTGTAAAAAGCTACAGTGTTCTTTTGTATTCATTACTGGTTACTTGAACTTCAGTGTTACAAGATAGAAAATCTTGAAAACTTACTCCAGAAACGTCACTTCCTCTGATAAAATTAAGAGTAGAACATTGAATAAAACTCAAGTTTCTGCAAGTTGCCAACCTGAGTTCATAGTCCAGCCCTGCCATTTGTTAGTTACAACCCGTTGGGCAACTTTCTTACTCTCTTGGTGTTTTAGTTTCCTCATCTGAAAATGAAGAAAATAATAAACCCATCTTACAGGGTTATTGAGATAGTTAAATGAAATAATAATATAAAATGCCTAGAACAATGCCTAGCATGTGGCAATTCCTATATGAAAGTGAGATTTCATTATCTTTATGCTATTATTTTACTTTGAATGTCAGAGATAAGTGGTTCCGTCTAAGAGTGCATATTGTTTCAATGACAAATTTGAAATGATCCTAGAGCTAGATGTCAAATACTATAATTGGTTCCTTCTTGGGTCCACAGACTTTGGGGTTCCTAAATATATACATTTATTTCCAGGGACTTGTAGGAAATCTGAATAACTCAATCATTATTTTAGCATTTCATGGTATTTGGGGTAGTCATTTCTAAATCTAGCTGGCAATGTATAGGAAAGTTTTCTCCTTGATACAAGAGTGAGCCAAATTTGTTTTTAAAAGAAATAGAACTATTCCCAACTTCACTGCTAGATTCTCAGTAATAAAATATTTCTCTGTGTTTAATATGCAGACTTTTTTTTTCACTTTGGAAAATTAACTTTGCTAGAAATAATGGTAATGGTAATNCTATTCCCAACTTCACTGCTAGATTCTCAGTAATAAAATATTTCTCTGTGTTTAATATGCAGACTTTTTTTTCACTTTGGAAAATTAACTTTGCTAGAAATAATGGTAATGGTAACATTTAGTTCACTTGAACAAGCATCATGAAATAGTGGGGGACTTTTTTCAAGCAGTTTCCTGTATTACAATTCACATAAGCATATTAAAGCCAAATTGATCCTACAGGGTATTATAGTTATAAAGTCACATATAAGTTAAAACAGTGACCAATAGTCATAGAATTTGGCAATATTATACTTTCTTACTGGACATTCCCTATACCACATGGGTTAAGAAATCCATCACAAGCTGTACTGAGAGTTTATGGATTTTACAATATGCTTTGAAATCCTTTAATTATAATAACTTCCAATGTTGCCTCCTATAACCCTCACCTTCCTGAGAACCAAGCTCCCTGATCTCATCCAAGTCTATTTGGGAAAATGGGATTTGGAGGCAAACTTAAGAAACAAATTGTTGCTGACAACATTATCTTTTTGTATTGGAGTGTTTCTGATCCAAACCCATCCTGTGAACTCTTGGCACTATAAATTCTTCTTTATCCACAAGACATGAAAAATCTGAGAAATCTGAGTTGACTAGACACCTCAGGATCTATGACAAACTCCAAAATTACTAAATATGTATTTCATATTTGTTTGGGGGTAGTTGTGTGAGAGACTTAAGTGAACTATGAGTTTCGAGTCCCAATTTGCTAATAGTAGAAAAATATACATGTAAAGCAAACCTACTTTAAGTGATTACAGTGAGTTTTATTTCAATATTTTCACCTTCTTTTAATTAACATTATGGCAAAAGCCCATATTTTCCTCAAGTCCAGATAAATATGCTAGATATGGCCTTATATGTTTTCCCTTCTACATATGGGGGGGAAAAAGAGATCTACTTCTTAATTAGCCAAAAGGGCCTCATTTTTTTTGTTGAATATTATATGTGGGAATTACAAAAATATCAACAATTAACAGAAAAGCATTTATGACCCTCAGTCTCTGGTTTAATTGGTTATGTCACTGTGGACAACTAAGAGAATCATAAAAATGCTTCTTTTTCTTGGGTATAGATATAATACTTAGAGTAAGGCAACAAAGAGTTTGGATTTGTCTTTTCTTTCTTCTTTTTTTAAAAAATATTTATTTATTTTAGTTGAGGGGGCAAAGGAAGACAGAATCTCAAGCAAACTCGACACCCAGTACAGAGCCCAGCACAGAGCTGGATACCACAACCCCGAGATCACCACAGAGCCCAGCACAGAGCTGGATACCACAACCCCGAGATCACCATCGGGTGGAAACCAAGGGTCAGGCACCCAACTGACTGCACCATCAGGTGCCCTGATCTGTCTTTTTTAAGCTTCAAAAGTCATGGAATTCTGAAGCTATTAAATTGGCCAAAAAAAAGAGAGAGAGAAACATTTATAATGATAGAAAATAATTGCATATAATTAAGTATACAAAATTGCATCAGCGAATAAAGGTAATTATCTAGATTCTTCACTGTAAATCCCAAAACTAATTTTCATCTGGCTTATAAAAATATTTGAGGCAATATTTTACTTCTGAAAAATAATGCATTTATTTTTGCATTTCACTTAAACATCATTAAAATACTTATAAACATATAACCATATCATCCACAATTACATTTTATATACTATTAAATTATTATTATTATTTTTTAAAGATTTTATTTATTTATTTGAGAGAGAGAGAGCACAAGAGCGGGATGAGGGGCACAGAGAGAAGCAGACTCCCCACTGAGCAGGGAGCCTGATGTGGGGCTCAATCAGGGTTCATGACCTGGGTGGAAGGCAAACAAGTAACTGACTGAGCTACATAGGTATCCCATTAAGTTAATTTACAGTCATATGAAGTAAATCAAAATTTTTAAGGACAATTTTGAAAAATAAAACAATATTGTGGATATATAAACTAATTCTTTGGGATCTGAAAATCTCTCATGTTAAAACAAATATAATCTCTTCTAGGTATTTCTGTTTCAAAATGCTTAATTTGTATATCAAATGTTTAATTATTATAATAAAAAAACAGAGGGAAACAAACAAAATCCATTTGCAAAGAATCTACATTTTTTTGGCTTAATAGCACTGTCTTCTTATGAAAGAAAAATAAGTATTCAAATGTACTAATTATTTTCTTAACAGGATAAACAACCTGCATTAAGAGTATTTCTCCACAAATAACGNTTTTTAAGGACAATTTTGAAAAATAAAACAATATTGTGGATATATAAACTAATTCTTTGGGATCTGAAAATCTCTCATGTTAAAACAAATATAATCTCTTCTAGGTATTTCTGTTTCAAAATGCTTAATTTGTATATCAAATGTTTAATTATTATAATAAAAAAACAGAGGGAAACAAACAAAATCCATTTGCAAAGAATCTACATTTTTTTGGCTTAATAGCACTGTCTTCTTATGAAAGAAAAATAAGTATTCAAATGTACTAATTATTTTCTTAACAGGATAAACAACCTGCATTAAGAGTATTTCTCCACAAATAACGGAAGACAAAACCACAGTGGAATATTCATGCATTTTCTAGGTGCTAATAATCCATTTGTTTGCTCATTTTTGAGAAAATTACAGTTCTTGCCATAAGCACGACATTAGTTTTCCTTCTACCTGATTGAATCATGATTTTGACTGCTATACAAGACTCACAGAAGAAGAAAAAATAAGTTAGACCAGATAAAACATTGGGATAGGAAAAACTACCTAACTCCAAAAGGCAACTTTTTTCATGATTTTGTAATCTTAAAATGTAATTTGAAGTAATATGTGCATATTTCCCTAGGAATTATTTTATATTCATAGCTATCTTATGCCTGAAGTTATTTCCTCTTTTTAATGTGAACAAAGAATCTGATCCTTGGCAAACATCTCATGAGGATATGAGCTTAAATATATCAGTTAAATATGATTTTTTAATTTAACACATCAAGATAACTGAGAAAAATATTGAAAAATCAAAAAATGAATTTAAAGATAATGAAGTTCTTTAGTATCATTATCTTCACTGTTCTGCCATAGAATTTAACTTCTTAATAAGATCATTATAGACAATGCATTATTTGTATTTGTCAAGTAATTAGAGACCTTAGCTACCCTAGCATTAATTTTTTTTTCTTCTTAAGAAGTTTAAGTACCTGTTAATACCTGTTATTTAACTGAAAAAAAAGTTTGGCTTATTGATGTCAACTAAATATTTTGTGAAACATCACAAGACAACACGACAAAGACAAATTTTAAATGAAGGTCTTCTTTCTGATTCCAGTCCTTGAGTATTAAATAATAAAAGATATTTAAAGTACCTACATGCATGCTGTCAATAAGAGGCTACTATTTTATTATTAAAATTTTTATTATGCAATATTTCATCTATAGAATAAAGGTAAGTAACATATTTACAGTTTACCATAGGGAAACACTCACATATATATACCACTCAAATTAAAAATGAAGCTCCCATATGCTCTTGCCCTTTGACACTCAGAAGAAACCACAATCCTGGATTTATGATCTTATGTAGACCATTGTCTTACTTCATACACACTTACAAAAGCACACACGTGTACACTCACACACACTGAATCACAACTATAGGAATCCCTAAAAGGAAAAAATGTTGCTTAGTTTTAGTTGATTTTATAAAATGGCTANGCACACTTACAAAAGCACACACATGTACACTCACACACACATGAATCACAACTATAGGAATCCCTAAAAGGAAAAAATGTTGCTTAGTTTTAGTTGATTTTATAAAATGGCTACCATGCTATATGTATTTTTAGGGATTCACTTCTTTAACTGAGTATTGTATTGTTAGGATTAACCCATTTCTTTTGAATGTCATATAATCTTTAACTCTGTAAGTATAGCAACCATCGAAGTAACACATCTATTTACTAGACTATATACTGGACTTTTTTCCTTCAACATTTTATCATTTTTATTAAATTAATTTACATATAATGACATTTACCATTTTTAGTGTAAAGTTTTGCAAGTTTTGAAAAGCACTCACAGTTATGTGGCCACCACCACAATCGATATAAGAAGTTCAACTACTCCATAACTTCTCACATGCCAATGCTGTGGTCAACCTCTTCAACTACCAGCCTCTGGCAACACTGATGTTTCCTGTTCCTNGATATAAGAAGTTCAACTACTCCATAATTTCTCACATGCCAATGCTGTGGTCAACCTCTTCAACTACCAGCCTCTGGCAACACTGATGTTTCCTGTTCCTATAGTTTTTCATTCTCCACATTTTTCATTATCCACAATGTCCTATTGGTGGAGTTATACTGCATATAGACTTTGGAGTCTGCATGATACATTTGTGTTTCATCCATGATTTTGTATGTTTAGTAATTGTTTATCTTTATGTAGACATTCAACGGTGTGTTTATTGACTGACCAGATGCATGACATTTGGGTTGTTACCAGTTTAAAATGATTATAAATAAATCTACTATGAACATTTACTTGCTATGTTTTATGTGAACATGTTTGCATTTCATTGAGTAAATATCTAAAAGTGAGATTCCTGGAACATAAGGTAAGTGTATGTTTAATCTTACAAGAAACTGCCTAACTGTTTTCCAAAATGACTGTACAATTTTGCTTTGCTACCAACTATGTATAACAATTTCAGTTGTTTCGCAACCTAGCCAACCTAGTTACACTGTGGGAGATGTTTTCCTTATTGTTGCTGCTATTGTTTTCTTTCGTTTTTCCCATTTCAGTAGGTATGGGNGTACAATTTTGCTTTGCTACCAACTATGTATAACAATTTCAGTTGTTTCGCAATCTAGCCAACCTAGTCACACTGTGGGAGATGTTTTCCTTATTGTTGCTGCTATTGTTTTCTTTCGTTTTTCCCATTTTCAGTAGGTATGGGCTGACTTACTATTGTGCTTTTAATTTGCATTTCCCTCTTGACTAATGAAATTGACAATTTCTTACATGCTTTTCTAGAGTCTAATTCATACCTGATACATATTAGGCACTCAAAAACATTCTGAAAAAACATCATTCTAATAATGCTTTGGAAAATTTTCTCAACTTTCTCCATCATAAAAAAGGAGTTCAGTTCTTTCTCTCCATAATAATTCAACTTTCTTTCATGATTTTGTACTAAAAGAATACCAAAACGAAAGCCAATAGTTAACTGCAGGGCATGTTGTAATGCTAAATCTCTCCCTAGGAAGTATTCTAACGATGTTCTACTAGACATATTATCTAACAATTTAACTCCAGAATTTAATACATATGGAAGGAAAGATTCATTCAAAGATTAGAGAAAAATACTCCAAATAATCAAAAACTGAAAATGAGTCTGAAAATAAACCTGAAACTTACCATACTTCTTTTATATTTCCTTAGGTACTTCTTGTTTTTCTAATTTTATTAGTTTTTCGCAATGAATCTTTCAACAAGACTATTTTGGAATCTTTAAGACTTTGGGGAGCTTCTGTAGACAAATTAAAAAAGGCATCCCATTCTGTTTATTTAATTTAGGAACCCTTACTTTCAAGTGTACCTCTTAAATAAACATCTTGTCTAATTGGAACCTTTCCCATAATGGTCACTATAATTCTCAGTTATTTTTAATATTTTTTTTCATCTTGCTAGATGTCTGCCAACTTCCAGGACTGTAGTTATTAAATATAATAACTGCTGGAAGGTAGCAGACTTGACTCTTTAGAATTTAAGGATCTCATTAGGTAAACTTTGGGTTTCTCAGAGCCTAACTGATACCTAAAAGGGATGTGCTGTCGGTTTGGGGATCGTCCATGTTTTATAGAGTTCCTTGTTGCACAGAAGTTTTCTTGAGGTTGGTAGGTGACCTAGTGTCGATCTAATTTGTTTCATAACCAACTTAATCTTACCATAGGAATCTTCTTGAGGTGGTGAGTGCTCTAACAGCTTTTTAATGCTTAGCCCATGCCCACCAATTTTTGCAGCTTTTGGCCTCTAAGATCTCACTAGCAATAGCCTTTATTTATGCAAAAGAAGAAAGACAAATATTCGCCTTAATATATCAGCAGTACTGTGTCTTGGGCATAAGAAGGCCCTGTACATACCACCACCAATTCCCATGGAACCTCACTGAGGCTTTCCACCTGGGCAATTGTGGCATGAAAGGGTAGGGGCTTGGTTCTGGCTGCCCTTTCTGCCAACTCAGGCTGACCCGCCCTGTAAAGGAAAGCGATTTAGATTCAGAGCTCAAATGCAAGCAGAGCAGACCACGGACCTCTAGGAGCTTACTCACAGCCCTTGGAAACATCGAGAAAGTGCATTCAAAGGATTCACAGGTACCAGGCTTGTGTTTCTCATTCTCCCCCATATGCAGCTGATGTTTGTTTCGGATCCTGTTGTTGCCTCCAAATCTGTTAAATAACAAAATTCAACCAAGTAAATTTGAATCTAATCGGTTTTATTAAATGATTCATGAATGGGGTAGCATTCTATCTAGCAAGTAGAGAGGCGCTCCCCTTAGTATACTTCTTCAAAATCCACAGATTATGCCTGTTGAACTATGCTGACATTGGAGCTTCTGTAAATTGAAATTTGTTTGTTTGAATCATGTCGTTATGGGAATTTTAGTATCTAGCATTAATCACCATTTTGTAACCATAGCTACTTCTGATAATTTCAAGTTATTCATGCTCTGGAACATAAAATAATGCCCTATAGACTAATTGCATTAGAATAATAGTTAAATGATACAAGTTCTTCTAGTGCAAGTTTGACCTATATTTAGCCCAGCAAAGCTAATCGGGTAGAGAAACTTAATCAGTGAATCTAATCAGCAAAAAACTAGGACTATGCTTACAGACACTAGACCCTTTTTACCAGGAAAATGAAGTAGTATTTTTTTAAGTGGCTACAGTTAAAAAAAAATCTTTTTATCAATTTCCAATTTAGTATCAGTCCTATCCTCTAGAGAGTTCACTATTCACTGGATTGACTTCAGCTCTATGCATACATTTAAAAAGCAAATACGTAGAGCTACTTTGTCTTTGCATTAAGACATGCCAAGTATACACTATCAACCTGATAGGTTTAGAGAAAAAATTGTAATTGTAGGAATAAAGTAGTATTTGAATTGATTTTTTCTGGAAATACATACCTCCTTAGCCACAATGCACTGCATAAATTAATTGATGTAATTGAATCACAAAAGAACAGTTTTGCTTCATTTCCCCTCAATTTAATTTAGCTCTAGTAAAAAAAAAAACTCTCTTGATAATAAATGATGAATGCTTTGAAAGTGTATAGATAGATTAGTATTTAACAATGTAGAAAACTGATTGTTTTAAAATAAAGAACACCAGAGTTTCACTCTCTACGTTAGTAGAAAAATCATATGTGCATGAGCATGCTTACATGCAAAGATAGGCCATGTCATTATAAATACAAGATCATTATCTTTTCTTCCATATTTATCATGGTCACCAAAATTTGTATGCAGCCATAGTTCTGGTTAACTCATAAGACAATGAATCCTAGACAGTGAATGGGCCCAGTGTAGAAAAGAAAAAAGATAGTAGAGTGATATATGTGGCAATCCCCGAGCCAGAACAGCTTTTCTTAGAAGTATATCCCTTCACGTTGTCTAGTGTTTAGTTCATTTTGCCACCTTGTCTTCTATGGGCAGGTCCTACATTACAAAATTGAGATTTAAAAATGAAGTTTCATTATCCACTGCACAGTTTGAAACATGACTGGTACAATAATTTATAGATTTATTGAAATCAGTGGCAACACCTATTGGCCCCAAAATATATAAATGGAGAGGTGTTGAAAGCTTTTAAGCATCAGAAATACAGTGAATACCTGGTTGTTGAATTTCCCTAAGCTGACACTTAATGAAGTACTCTTGTGGGTGTCAATATATGACAAAATCCTTCCTGCCAACTACATCTTTAAATCATAAATCTTCTGACACATCTTGCCAAAAGGGTTTATTTCGTATTTAGTTTGAAGTTATGCCAACAAACACTACATCCCTGGGACCAAATTGCCACATTATATATCATATACAAGTATGTGTTTCAATAGAATCTTTGAAAGATGATGATTTTCCCCATTTTGGAATTACATAAATAGTAGTTATTTACTTGCTTACACATAATACAGAGGGACAAATCTAGGAGTTGTCTCCTGGTATAACTGATTACAAAAATCTTTAACTTTTGTGCTATGCTACAATAGGTCACTTTAGCCTAACTTCAAATAGTGATGGAAGAGGGAAAATTTTGCAGAACTTAGAGCATGAGGTTGCCTGGTATGTTGGTTAATATCACAAATCCTGGAACCCCAGTGCCTGGATATCGAGGGTTTTTCAGAGAAATAGAACCAATATGAGTTTCTATCTATCTATCATCTATCTGTCTATCTATCTATCTATCTATCTATCTATCTATCTATCTATCATCTATCTATCTATCTATCTATCTATCTATCTATCTATTTATCATAAGGATTGGCTCACATGATTATGGAGGCTGAGAATACCACAATATACCATTTACAAACTGAAGACCCAGGAAAGCTGGTAGTGTAATTCCAGTCTGAGTCCAGAAGCCAAAGAACCAGGAGAACAAATAGTGTAAATTACATTCTGTGTTCAAAGACCTGAGAAAGTGTAAGTCCCAGTTCAAGGGCAGGAGAAGATTGATTCCTGAGTTAAGTGGTCAGGCAAAGAGACAGTTTTCCCTTCCAATACCATATCCAAGGGAAATGAAAACATATCCACAAAAAAAGGTGTGCACAAATTTTTACAGCAGCATTATTCCTAATAACCAAAAGGAGAAAACAATTCCAATGTCCATCAATAAGTGGGTGAATAAACAAATGTGGTATATACACACAACATAATATTATTCAGTCATAAAAAGGAATGAAATACTGACACATATTACACCATGAACCTTGAAAATATTATGCTAAGTGATAGAGACTAGCCACAGAAAAACAACATATTATATGATTTCATTTACATGAATTATCCAGAAAAGTCAAATCTATAGAGAAAAAAACATAAAATATTTCCTTAGGATGGAGGACAGGGAATGGAGGGATAAAGGGATAAAGAGATGATAGCCAAAAGGTATGGGTTTTCTTTATGTGGTAATAAAAATGTTCTAAAATTGACTCAATGGTGTTTGCATATATCTTTGAATATGCTAAAGCCATTGCACTGTACACGATTTTATGAATTTTATGATTTGTGAATTATATCTCAATAAAGCTATTTAAAATATAAAACTGCTTGACTGGCAGCAAAGCCAGTACTTGGATTAGCTGTTATTATTATCTGCTCTTCCTGAGATGTACACCTGACACAAACCATTAAATCCTATATCCAGTTTCCTTTGAATAAAACCATATTCCAAAGCTTTTTATCTTTTGATTCTGCCTATTTGGTAGAATTCATAAGAAAAATTTATTCAACAAAACATATCATAAAAAAGCAAAAGCATGAGAATTCAGGATATGGAGGTAACTGTTATTTAATAACAAAATATGTGTAGATCTGGTATTTGAATTATTTAATATGTGTGCTAAACCTTTCAATCACATCTGTTAGAAAACAATTCCTAATAATATGATCCCTAAAACCATTATAGACTTTATGTTTGTTTAAAAAGGCAGGTTTCTTTGGGGAAGCAAAGTACAACTATACATCCTAAAAGTTTCCCCTGTGTAGGACAGAAGTCCCTGCTCTTCCACTTACAGACTTTTCTCCTAGAGAGGAAGTTGAGCTAACTGAATGTACAATAGTTATTTGGATTTATTCATAAACTAACAACTGCAACTCTAGGTTGACAATCAATTTGATCACAGACAGGCTGAAACAATTTTTTCTCCTTCAAAGCAAAATAGATACTTCTTGAAACCACACAAAGTTTTTTAAAAACCATTTGATAAATTACCACTGAGTTTTAGCCAATCTATTTGGAAACAAATCACAGTAATTTCAGTGTTTACAGGGAGATTGTTGGGTCACTGCATATCATCATTTTTTAACATGACTGTATTTATGTATAGATATGAGAAAAGGAATAAAGAAAGAAAGGAAATGGAAAGCAAAGTGGCCATTATACCACCCCTGTTGTCCCACAATCACCATTCCAGTATTTGCTAGAATGGCTATCATTGGGCTGGCTTCAATTTGTCACCATTTTCCTTGTCTTCCTTTTCATTTACTCTCTTATTTTCCGATCTATATACCCACCATTTAGATTCTTTAAAAGATACTACTTCATTCCGGACCAATATTTTTGTTTGTTTCTTTGCTGCATTCATTTACATTTTGGCAATTTGCTGTAAATAAACGTTTCCATTTACTTCCTGTCAAGGTTTCTGGTCTGTCTCCATTGCCTCTCCTTCCCATGTTTAAGTTGTGGATAGCTGGACAGTAATTTTGCAGTCATTACAATCCATTCACAACTGGAATTCTCTAAATCACCTATCTCTACCTCTGATTTTCCACTCTCACCAAATTTTCAAACATTTTTTTTCACATGTTCAAGATTGCACTCTTGCTCATATATAACATTTTTCCTGACCTTTCTAAGTTCATTGTGTTTCTGTGTACCCTTGCTTTGTTTTTTAATTATTTAAAAATTTTTTTAAAGATTTTATTTATTCATTAGAGAGAGAGGCAGCGAGAAAGAGAACACAAGCAGGGGGAGTGGGAGAGGGAGAAGCAGGCCTTCTGCTGAGCAGGGAACCTGATGCGGGGCTCAATCCCAGAACGCTGGGATCATGACCTGAGCTGAAGGCAGACACTTAACGACTGAACCACCCAGGTGCCCCATGATTTAAATTTTTTAACCACATTTAGAGATTGTTANGCTGAACAGAATGCTGGGATCACTACCTGAGCCGAAGGCAGACACTTAACGACTGAACCACCCAGGTGCCCCATGATTTAAATTTTTTAACCACATTTAGAGATTGTTAATCTCCTTGGTCTTTCAATATTTGTAAAGTATTCTATAAATACTGCATGATTAAATTCACATTTCTCTTCTTTAATGCAAGTGATTTTGAGTTTTGAAACAATTCCTGAACTTGAACTGACTGAAAGGTAAATTTGACACAGCATTGTTGATATCAATTTGAATTCTAGCAAAAATGGAAAACATTCTATTTTAACTAAACTATGTGCACCACAAAACATCATGACTGTTCTTCTACCCTTCAACACCACACTGATTAAAATGGATGCTATACTTTACTCATTTCTACAGTATCTGAATGAATTACAAATTTGGACTACATTTGTATTTTGGAAAACCATGTTTTCTAAAGCCATAGAACAGACTCAGCATCTAAAAAAAGTATTAGTGTTAAAGTATTGGTATTAAATTTTCTTTTAAAACCGATATCCATTCCTAGCTCAAAAAAGGAGTTTATTTATATTAAATAAAATACATAAATGTAACTGAGTTATGAGAGAATTTGTAAAAATTATGAGAATTTTCTGTTTAATATGAAGCACAGAACAAGGCATTGTAATGCAGGCCATTTTTCCCCCCAGTTAATGTCAAAAATAATCAAGTGAGTATAATCAGGTACTCTGGAAAAAGTAAATATATTCAGATTTGTGAATTCATTATACATATCTATTTATGAAAAATTTTAAAAACATGATTTTTGGAGTTTTAAAATTTAAAAAAATCAGAAAGTTTTTAATGATCGAGTAGCAATGAACATTTCTAGTGTGCAAACAGAACAGAAATTAAAGATGTCATCAAACTTATCAAACCCTACAGCCATGACATATGGTTTAGAAGTCAAAGTAAAGTGACTCCCACTGGCCAAAAGAAGTAATTTGAACTTAATAATAAGTGCATTGAACTGAAACTCATCACATGTGTTTAAACTCATGAGTTTATAATGATATTTAGAGAAATAAAAAACAACTGGGCACCTTCTCAGATAATAGGAAACCAATTCGTTATCTAGACAACTTGCTAAATAAGAAGGAAAAAAAATCAAGGATTTTTCTCTCCTTTCTTGTATCAATTGTACCATTAAATAAAAGCAGGATAACTGAGTAGAAGAAGAGAACCATCTTCTTATATTATTACTCAAGCTAAAAACAAAAACAATGTATTAATGAATTAAAGGACCTAGATTTGACCATCTGTGACTCTTATATACTCATTATATACTGCCAAGTAAAAGAACAAAATACCACCAATAATTTTGTCAGATAAATTCTGAATCTGATCAAGCTTCTGGATCCAGCTTCCAATTCTCATGAAAGATTGAGACCAAAGAAACAGGTAGAGCTCCACCAATGAGTTTGCTATATGTAAATTCTAGATCGTGGGCATACTAAAAATTAAATGAACCATGTTTGTCCACAACTAAATTATTCCCTACAGAGGTTAATTCTTTGATGGTGTTTGGTTCATGTTACAAAAAGTCCTGCTGATCTTCGAAGTCTGACAATTCCTCTTATATACTCCATTTCCTAATTGATACTTCAACAATAACCTTCCTGAAGACAGCCAGAAAGGCTCTTTCTTGGCCACATTGTGTTCTCCCTCAATCTCAGGGCTTCTTTGGTTCCAGAATGCATTACTGAAATCATGTTTGTGATGTTACTACAATGTGGGGGAGGAGACATAACTGCATATTTTTTGCATGATCCAGTATTAGTTTTCTTTACCAAATGGCAAAATTAGCATGCTGCATTCAGTTATATTAGGCCAAACTGCTGGGAGATTTTTTTTCTTTTTCATCTTAAAAAATAGCATATTTCAGAGCAATAAGACAAAAAGAAAAGAAATATTTTTTATAATTACATTATTTACAGCTTAATGCAAAATTGTTTTTGCTGGGAAATTCCATATTATCCAAACTACTATGCTTCCTTCTAATTCATGTCTTACAGAATGGCATGGAATTGAATTAAGTAACATCTACTAGATCCCCCCCAACTGGTTCCTGTCCCCTGGACTCCCAGAAGTTTATACACATGTGTTGCACTTCTGTGCCAAGTTTATTCATCAACTAGCCTGAAATCAGTTATTTGAAATAAGCTCCCACACTGGTACACCTGAAGTATCTGGAACTTCTTTAGCCTACCCTGTGGCTAAAAATCTTTCTGTCTTGTGAGGCTTTTGTCTAAAAAGTTGGGGATTTTATAAATTCTGACTCCAGACAGCTTTCCCAAGAAGCAAGCTAAGGCTATTAGCGTGTGATTTAAGCAGTGATTTGGAGGAAGACATATCTATCATTACATTTTTTCCAGTTTTATTGATATATAATTTCTATATACTATTATATTAGTCCAAGGTATAAACATAATCATTTATATGCACACCTAATGTGAAATCATTACTACAGTAAGTTTAGTTAACATCTATCTCCTTAAACAGTCAGAATTTTTTTCTTGTGATAAGAATTTTTAAGATCTACTCTTAGCAACTGTCCCATTACCTTTTGAGTTGTACTGTTGTTTAGTCAGAAAATATCCCAGTGAGTGAAACTATTAATAATAGTGAAGATAATTAAAATAATAAAGCAGAAGTTCTAAAAAAAATTTCACACACATACACAAAGCAAATCTTATGAACTACTCAGGTAAGCTAGAAGAAGTTTGAAGGTGGCTATTCTCTCTAGTTTATAGTCCCTTTTATCTAGGACTAAGCCCTGAGTAGGCATTTCACTCTGCGTACCAAGCTTAAAAGCTAGAGAAATTCAGGATAAGAGGTTTAGGGTCAGAGGATATATCTCCCTATTTCATTTGTGTTGTTTGTGAAAGCACTAGTCTAGAGATTTGGGGTCAAGATAAAGTTTAACAATTTTTAAAGACCCAGAGAGTTATTGCAAACATCTTGCCTAGACATTGTATATTTCTGTGTGGTTGTCTTGCGTTTTTCAAAAGAAATGAGCAAAAACCATGCAATTAGAAACCTTATGATATCTAAGTCAGGCAAAGAGCACTTTACAAGCCAGAAGTACTCTTTTTCACTTCATGTACATTTAATTCTGACACTAATTTAGACTCATTCATACAATTTTCATCCAAACCAAGAAAAGCCTTTTTTTTCTTTTTTGTTAAGTCAGAGCTCTCTGCTCCCTAAATCATACATAAATGGTTCCAATCTTTAAAACTCTGTATACATTTCACCCCTTTATGGTAGATCTGTTCCAATTAGATAACTCTGTAGTACACACAAATGAAAGATTTATATGACCAACTAATCTCCAAAAGTCTTTAAAAGGAGCCAGTCATAGACACAAAAGGGCTACAATGAGAAGCAAACTTATAAAAACTAATTATGCTCTTTTTGAAGAGGAAAAAGTGTTTCAGAAATTAGTTTCACACACACTCACCACAAAGAAACAGAGAACCATTAGCCAGTTTTTCAACTTTGACCACTGGTCAAATGTTAATAAAAGGAACAATTTGTTGGATTTCAAACAAAATCAGCAATCAGCTCTATCACTTTCAGGTTGGGATGGTCAGGTAGATGTGAATAATCTTGAGATGTCCCTTGAAGCAAAAACTGATCTTCATTTGAGTATTTTTTTTTAAATTTAATTTTTTAAAGTGATTCAAGCAGTGCTTGAACTGGTGGCTCAGTTGGTTAAGTATCTACCTTCAGCTCAGGTCATGATCCCAGCATCCTAGGATCGAGTCCTACATCAGGCTTCCTCTCCCGCTCCCCCTCCTTGTGCTCTCTCTGTCAAATAAATAATAAAATCTTTTTTAAAAAAGTGACTCAAGTTCACAGAATGAGCAAACAACACAAACTTTAAGGGTTTTATCTAATAATCAGATTATACATAATTAAAGATTTAATATGTAATATGAGCACCTTATCATCTTTGCATTTGAGATCAGCCATCTATCTATCTTTTAAAATTATAGTCTTATGATCTATTGGCAAAGTGAATAGTTTTTAAAAGTCAAGAGATAACAGAGTCCTCAACACTAGCAAACACAAGGGATAAACAGGAAGATACAACCAGGGGTGCCTGGGTGGTACAGCAGTTAAGCACCTGTCTTCGGCTCAGGACGTGATCCCGACGTTATGGGATCGAGCCCCACATCAGGCTCCTCTGCTATGAGCCTGCTTCTTCCTCTCCCACTCCCCTTGTTTGTGTTCCCTCTCTCGCTGGCTGTCTCTATCTCTGTCAAATAACTAAATAAAATCTTAAAAAAGAAAGAAAGATACAACCAGTGTTTTCCGTTACTTGAAAAAGACCATATGGTCGGATAATATAATCAAAGCCAACCTCCCAATGTTGCTGCTAAAGAGGAAACAAAATGATGCTCATTTACAAAATGGAATCAGACTTGGCTGAGAAACAAAACAGAGTCAGAAACAGTCAACAAGAATAAATGATCTTCCCTGCTTGGTTAGATTTATTATTGGAGCCAAGAAAGGTGAGTAAAGATACAAGACACAAAAGAATTACATTTTGGAAGCAACACAACTTGCTTAGTTATAGTGGGTGGATCTGCCCGGGAATCTTAATAGTCCTTCTACCAATTCAGAAAAAATTCAGAAGTAAAAAATATTTTGATTCACAAAGTTCTGCAGGGGAATTTACACTTCCAAAAAAAACTTAGACCTATAAAGGAATAAAAAGCAATGTAATGAGTAAACATATTGTAAATATTCTTTCAATATTAATGAGTATTTAAAAGACATTTCATTGAGGAAAAACAATGCAATGTAGAATTTATTACTTTTGTAAGCAAAATATGACAACAATTACATGAAGAATGGGTAGGAGTAAAAGGAATAATACTTCTTACGTAATATATAAAGTGATTTTCTATTATGTCCAGGACAACCTTGAGAAGTTAAGGATACATATTATAATACCTAGAGATACCACAATTCATAGCTTCAAAACTGTAGAGATTCAAAACAGAATATAAAAAATATTTAAATTAATACTAAGGAAAACAGGAAAAGTAAAACAACAAAAAGAAAATAAAAGAAAAATAGAAAGTGAATGGAAACATGGTACAAATCATTTTTTAAGATTATATCTGAAAGCAAAACATCCTTTTTTCCACTGAGTGAGATATGTAATGTCCTTAGCTGTAGTGGTTGCAGAAAAATTCTAACTTTTTTTCAATTTTGTTTTCTTATAGAAGAATATATAAATCATTGTCTAAAAATTATTTTCTTTCTCTTATACCAGATTTTATTTCTCACACCTGATTTATGTTTTAATTAAAATATTTAAGTATATATTTTAATTAAAATTTGGGGTAAAAAAAGATTTTCTTTAGGAAATATAAGAGGCTCAATTATTTTCTAGTTTATAATCATACAAATATAAGTCTAAGCCCATCTAAAGTTTCTTCTCTTATAACCAAACCACTTCTTTGTCTGGATGATTTTACAATCTTCTTTTGTATTTAGAATTCTGATATTTTAGCAAAACATATCTATCTCTAGGATAGTCTGCTTTTAATCAGCTTGGCAGTCCATCAGCCCTTTCAAGCAGAAGAATTATGACTATCATCTGATTGAGAAAAAAATTTTATTATTCTTAATAATTTATTTCCTTCTATTTTTTTCTATTCTATAACACTGGAAATTTTATTATGGATTTGTGGAACAAGTGAATAGATTCTTTATGATCATCTTTTTCTAATATTACTATTTTGTATATTTTGCCTTACATTGCAGACTTCCTCAGCCTGTTATACTAAATCACAAATAAGTTTTAGCTGGGAAGGTGAATATGATTAGAAAAGCCACAGGGAAATTTTTGAAGTGACACTACGCTATCAAACAATACAGTAAAGACCTGTAGGAACAGCAGTATTTGTTAGAACCTTACATATGTGAAAGAAGTCAAGGAAAAAGATCTCTTTTACTTTCTCACTTAATTATCCTTTTATGATTTTCCTGAAGACAGATGCATCTTAAAGGATTATAGCTGATTACTCTAAACTGAATGGGGCCATGATTCCAGTTGCAACTGATGTTTCAGATATAGACTCTTTGATGGGACAGTTAGACAAATCAACACATCCCTGATATCTGTTTCATAACCAATGATTTTGTAAATGATTTATCTCTGCAAGAAAAATATTTCTCAGCAAGAAAAGCGGAAGCCATTTGCATTCCCATGACAAGGGCACCAAAGTGCCTTCCTTCAAAGTTATAGCAATTTTCTCAGGGCTATGTCAACACTCCCATTCTGCTCATAATTAATATGCATGGACGTTCATTTTATTGGCCCACATCACTAACGACAATTCGAAGGTGTCCCCACGCTCCTAAGATGTCTGTGTTGCAAGATGAGGGGCATGTTAGTATATTTGTTTAAAGTGAGTAACAAATAGCTTTGCCTTGAGATCTGAACTAATAAGAAAATAGTACAAGACTGAGTCTCTTTGGGCTTTGGAGGTAATATGCACCACATTTGAGTGCATTGCTCTTCATTCATACAATGACCACTAATACTCTCAGCATAAAGAGTTATCCTGAGCAAGAAAAGGTTTTCTAGCTGTTCTAGGATGCAGTGCAAAGAGATTTTTCATTCTGGTCTTGCTCTGTGCCTAAAGTATCTATTGCAGATATGTATGCTCCATGTATTCTACAGCAGACACTAACAGAAGAAACATGAAGTAGACCCAGACAGTTTTGGAACAGAGCAATAACTACTTAGAAAATAAATATTTCCTTTCAATCAGGTGGTAACTTCTGGTAATTCAGAAGAGGTCTTAGAAGGTAAGCCTAGAAACCGTACTTCCAGTTATTCCAAAATTATTCCAATTTGTGTATCTCTTAATGCTTATACATATTCTTGCCTAAATTATCAATTTCTGTATATGCAATGAAATCTGAACCAATAAACCATATCTTCATGATGCAACTCAGACCCAAGTCCTGCACAGGAGACACTTAAAGTGTCTTAGCTAGAAATAATATCTCCCTTTTTTTCTACCATAGCATTTACATTTCAACTTTTAAAAATTATTTATCACATTGTCCTTCCATGTGTTACCACTTTTATTAAGATGGTGAAGACTACTTTTAATGGGATATTGTCAATAATCATAATGATATTCAGTTCAACAGACTTAACATAAAAAAAACTTCTAATTTCATTTATCTGAATTACAATTTTAGTAAGTAATGGTTAACAGCACCAGTTAGGTGATAAAATTGGATATCAGATAAACATGTATTGTTCAGGAAGGAGAGAAAGATAAATTCTGATACTCTCCCCAGAAATGCCTATTTCACCAATACAATTACATATGGTGAGCCAATTATACATACTAGGCATTATACATAATATATTTTTAATTAGTAAAGGTAAAGGGATGTAATAAATTAGATAATATATATGTGTATATATTATATATGTATATATATATTTTTTTTCCCTAAAAAGCCAGTGTATTGATGTTGAGATATGTTACTGAAGTGGGGTATATTTTGAAAAACTAACATTTTTCACTAAATATTATATGTTTATCTGTGAGACATTTTTGTTAGTAAATATTAGAATAATGGAAGAGGATTTGTGCAATACTCAATCCTGAATTTTTGAAACAGAATGATTAGTCTGCATATTTTGCACATTCATTTTGACTCTATTTCTGTGGTTCACACATAAAAGTATTAATTGCAGAGAAAAAAAATGTGGATCTGAGGACTGCTGTGCCAGTTTCTTGAATAAAGGTGATAAAATGAAACATGGAAAGACAAAAGGCTTATTAAACATTTCCAAATGTGTTCCTTCATTTACAACTCATTCTGCTCTGGAATCCCAGAATAACTTTTAACATCTGATTAATTATGAAAAGTTATTTAAGAGAAAATATGCTGATCAAAATCCACCCTACCAGGATATTTTTTGTCCTCTTCTTGCTCCCTCTTCTACCACCTACTGTATTCTCTAAGCTTTGAACAGGGCCATCGTCGTTTTCCAGACAGTTGCAATAAAGGCCAGTATTCCAGGGATATATTTTATTTTATTTCCTTTTTGTGAATGACTTGAAAAATAAGAAACTCTAACATCAAAGAAATTATTTATTCCTATTAACTTCCACAAATAATTTTGAAAGGTCCATGGAACATTGATGACATCCTTCTGTTAAAAGGCTTTTGTGTTTTGAAGACTGGGATTTTACTGTTCTTCAATCTGAGGTCCTAACTTCAAAGATTGACCAACCCACTCAATTCCCATAAGTTTGGGTAAAAAATGCCAATTCAAAATGGTGAAATAAAGCTTTATGTTGTGAAAATTCTAAAGTATACATTCTGAGATAATAATTGGTAGCATTTTATGCACCATTATCTAGGACATTATAAGAAACACTTTGTAATAATGGGGTAAACTAAAATAAACATTGGAAAATTTATGAGAACTGATGAAACATCTTAGATTTAATAACAGAAATATTATTTACTAAGTGATCTTCCAATCACCATTGTGGTTTATAGAAAGTTTAAAACCTATCTCTGAGGGGTGTCTAGGTGGCTCAGTTGGTTAAATGTCTGCCTTTGGCTCAGGTTGCGATCCCGGGGTGCTGGGATCCAGCCCCTCATCGGGCTCCCTGCTCAGCGGGAAGCCTGCTTCTCCCTCTCCCTCTGTCTGCTGCTCCCCCTGCTTGTGCTCTCTTTCTTTCCATCAAATTAGTCAATCAATCAATTATTCATTAAAAAAAAACCTATCTCTGAAAAGTGTATAAACTTTGGTTGCAGTCATTCTGTATACTAAACTCTCCTAGCTTTATTTGGTATTTGTACGTGCATTTCAGCTCTGAGATTATCTTTCACTTATTCATTATGAATAATTAGATTTAATATATCGTTGGAAACTGCTTCTTCATTCTTTTGATTATCATGAGTTGACTTACATATTTGCCTAGTCAACAAATAGTGATTAGTGGCCACTATATGGCACAAAGGCTGAAAATATGAAGTTAGTCAAAAAGGTGTGTCAGTATCACATATGTAAAATGACAGCACCTTTATTGGGATGCATCACGTAGCTCTCAACTTGTACTCTTGTATTTTTCTATTTCCCCTCTACTGAATGCCTTCATGAACTAAATCAGACATTTTGACACATACGTAAACCTGGAAGTGGAGAGTGATCCCACGTGGATCACATATCTTAACCCTTCACCTTCTTAAGGTCTTGCATAATTCCAATTTATTTTAAATTAAAATCAACTCATATCCCCAACTTTTAACTCATTCTTAAATTATTACATTTATTGGCATTAAATTATAGTATAGTATAGGAAATTATAGTATAATCTAATTTTCTTATTATTGTATCCCCACCAGAACTTATATAGGAATAAACTCCAAGACAGCAAAAAGTTGGTCTTCTTTATTAATTTTTATTTCCTTATTGCACAGAAAACCTCTTGGCACATTGAGTATTCAGTGAAAAATTATGTTAAATTAATTAATGAATGAGGAAAAATGAAATAGAAAAATAGGAAGAGCAAGTATGTGAATGTGAGGGAGAATGAAGAAATATGTAAGATGAAAAATTGAGTTTTAGACATGAAGTAAAATGCCAGTGGGAAGATGATTCTGAATATGAGCAATCACAGCTAAATTTAAACTACTATTTAGGGGAAAACCATCAAAAAACAGTCCATAACTTCTCCCTAAAGGAGGATAACACAGTGTTATAAACCTAATGAAAGAAGAGATTTTACAAATGGATCAAAAGCTCATGCATATCAGTGTCAATGCTGTTTGTCAAGAAAAATACAACAAAAAATCATGTATCTTGTAGAATATTCCTCAATCGGAATTTGTCTGGTATTTTTCTTAAGATTAGATGTGGGTCATGGGTTTAAGGAGGAATACTACAGAGGTCAAGTGTCACCAACACATCAAGAGTACGACCTGTCAACATGACTTACCACTGTTCTTGTTAACCTTGGTCACCAAGCTGAAATACTGTTTGTTAGGTTTCTTTACTGTGAAGTTATGCTTTTTGTTTCCCATCTCATACTATGCTCTTTGGAAGAAAGTCTCTATGTGTAGCCCGCAGTTAAAGAGTGAGGAGTTACATATCACCTCCTTGAAGATAAAATATCCTCAAAAATTATTCATAATTCTTCACAGGTGATTTGTCTATTCTGTTCCATGTATTTATTTATTTATTTTTAAAGATTTTATTTATTTATTCAACAGAGATAGAGACAGCCAGCGAGAGAGGGAACACAAGCAGGGGGAGTGGGAGAGGAAGAAGCAGGCTCATAGTGGAGGAGCCTGATGTAGGGCTCGATCCCGTAACACCGGGATCACGCCCTGAGCCGAAGGCAGACGCGTAACCGCTGTGCCACCCAGGCGCCCCCATGTATTTATTTTTTTATCATTGATTTATGTAAATATAAATGCATGGATACTTACTATATACTTTTGGCATAATCTAATATTCTGAATTTATTTTTTTGCTCAAATTTTCCTAGCTTTGTCTATTGGTAGTTTTATCAGTTAGCTCTTATATTTGACATAAACTCTTTATTGTGTGTTGTTGTTGTTGTTTGTTGTTGTTGTTGAGCACATCCCTGCTTCCTGGCATGACACGATGCTCCAAGTTCATATTATATATTTCCTGCCCAAATCCTACAATCAGCCATATGTCTAAGCTCCCACCATCTGCTATTCATTTATTTAATTGTTCAGTTCCAGTATACACATATAGTGGTTTCAGAGTTTTTAACCAAAATCCTATGAGAAATATTTTTATCCATTAATGTAGGGTTATGTTCAGTTACTTTTGACTTTATTCTTACAGAATCCACTTATTTCCAATGCTACTTAGGTCAGCATCTCTTCCATCTCTACCCCATGTACTGATGTTGTTTCATATATTTGTAATATAGCTAGATTGTTTCTTCATATTTGATGCTCCATTCTAGTATCCCCCAGTTTCCCAAATAAAATTTTAAATCTGCATATTATAAGGTTCAATTTGTGCAGTCATGGTCTAAAAGCATAAATGTCAATTATTCACAACACTATAGTACACAGAATATTTTAACTACCTTAAACAATCCTCTGTCCTTCACCTATTAGCCTTTCCCACCCAAAATAGCTCTTAACTACTGATCTATGTATCATTTCTATAGTCCCTACATTTTAAAAAATAAAATCATGTTTTTGTATTTTTGCTTTGTTCTTCTTTAATAATATATAATATAAAAAATCAGCAGTGCTAGTGGCCAAAATGTAATTTCTGAAATATGTTTGACAAAATATCCCTTGATGACATATGACATTTTCTTTAAATGTAACACAAATTTAAAATAAATCAAGCAATTTTGCAAATGAAAAATATCATACTTACTGAATCATTCACAGATCCTTTAAACCTCTGAATGGCAAATCACAAGTTATCAGGAATACAAGTTAAAATACTGAGAACATCTAGGGGTGAAATATGCTTATAATATATCATTGTAAAAGTTGAAAAAAAGATTCTAAAGCTTACACTAAGTGGAGTGTAATATTCTAAACAAGGAGAATTGGACTATATGCAAGAGTTACAGAATATGATCCAAATATAAAATATGAAATATTCAGTGTAAACATAGATATAAATCAGTACAAGCAAGGATCTGAGCACCAGAGGATCTTGGCACATTTGACATGTGAGAGCTAGGAAGCAAGTCTGAGTAATAAGTATAATTCAAGAACATTATGTCTGGCAAGTAAGGCTTGTGAATACGGTATAATCTTTGTTAATGAAGGCACCATTCCCTAAGCAGAGCAATTATGGTGTTTGAAAGTGGAGAAAAGATAGAAGAATTAGTAAAGCTTTGCAAGTGTTTCCTAGTATAAAAGCATGGTAATTCTTTCCCACTATCTTTCTAGATTTTTAATTGCCTAAAGAAGTCTCATGATCCTTGAGTCAATTGGAATTCCCAAAATGGTTCTCTGGACAATAAAGAAACCTTTGGGAGACATGAGTGAAGAGGAGAGAGTTCTAATCACTCATGTACAAAAATTTATTACTTATCAAAAAGGTGCTATAAGTCTTGCTAGGCATAATGCAGATTTAAAAGGCATATTTTCTGCCTTTAAGAAATCAGGATAGAGGGTACATTCCTCAATCTCATAAAAACCATCTATGAAAAGCCTACAGCAAATATCATTCTCAATGGGGAAAAGCTGAAAGCCTTTCCCTTAAGATCAGGAACATGACAAGGACGCCCACTCTCACCACTATTATTCAACATAGTACTAGAAGTCCTTGCAACAGCAATCGGACAACAAAAAGGGATAAAAGGTATCCAGATTGGCAAAGAAGATGTCAAAATGTCTCTCTTTGCAGATGACATAATACTCTATATGGAAAACCCTAAAGAATCCACTCCCAAACTATTAGAAGTTATAGAGCAGTTCAGTAATGTGGCAGGATACAAAATCAATGCTCAGAAATCAGTTGCATTTCTATACACGAATAATGAGACTGAAGAAAGAGAAATTAGGGAATCCATCCCATTTACAATAGCACCAAAAACCATACGCTACCTTGGAATTAACTTAACCAGAGACGTAAAGGATCTATATTCTAGAAACTATAAATCACTCTTGAAAGGCATTGAGGAAGACACAAAAAGATGGAAAAATGTTCCATGCTCATGGATCGGAAGAATTAACATAGTTAAAATGTCGGGGCACCTGGGTGGCACAGAGGTTAAGCGTCTGCCTTCGGCTCAGGGCGTGATCCCGGCGTTATGGGATCGAGCCCCACATCAGGCTCCTCCGCTATGAGCCTGCTTCTGCCTCTCCCACTCCCCCTGCTTGTGTTGCCTCTCTCGCTGGCTGTCTCTATCTCTGTCGAATAAATAAATAAAATCTTTAAAAAGAATAGTTAAAATGTCCATGCTACCCAGAGCAATGTACACTTTCAATGCTATCCCGATCAAAATACCAATGACATTTTTCAAAACTGGAACAAAGAGTCCTTAAATTTGTATGGAAACAGAAAAGGCCCTGAGTCGCCAAGGAACTGTTGAAAAGGAAAAACAAAGCTGGGAGCATCACAATGCCGGATTTCGAGCTGTACTACAAAGCTGTGATCACAAAGACAGCATGGTACTGGCACAAAAACAGACACATCGACCAATGGAACAGAATAGAGAACCCAGAAATGGACCCTCGGCTCTTTGGGCAACTAATCTTTGATAAAGCAGGAAAAAACATCCGGTGGAAAAAAGACAGTCTCTTCAATAAATGGTGCTGGGAAAATTGGACAGCTACATGCAAAAGAATGAAACTTGACCACTCTCTCACACCATACACAAAGATAAACTCCAAATGGTTGAAAGACCTCGATGTGACAAAGAAATCCATCAAAATCCTAGAGGAGAACATAGGCTGCAGACTCTTTGACATCAGCCACAGCAACCTTTTTCATGACACATCTCCAAAGGCAAGAGAAACGAAAGATAACATGAACTTGTGGGACTTCATCAAGATAAAACGCTTCTGCACAACCAAGGAAACAGTTAAAAAAACTAAGAGGCAGCCCAGGGAATGGGAGAATGTATTTGCAAATGATGCTACAGATAAAAGACTGGTATCCAAGATCTACAAAGACCTTCTCAAACTCAATATGCGAGAAACAAATAAACAAATCATAAAATGGGCAGAAGATATGAACAGACACTTTTCCAATGAAGACATACAAATGGCTAACAGACACATGAAAAAATGTTCAAAATCATTAGCCATCAGGGAAATTCAAATCAAAACCACACTGAGATACCACCTTACGCCAGTTAGAATGGCAAAGATAGACAAGGCAAGAAACAACAATTGTTGGAGAGGATGTGGAGAAAGGGGATCCCTCCTACATTGTTGGTGGGAATGCAAGTTGGTACAGCCACTCTGGAAAACAGTTTGGCGGTCCCTTAAAAAGTTAAAAATGGAGCTACCCTATGACCCAGCCATTGCACTACTGGGTATTTACCCCAAAGATACAGACGTAGTGAAGAGAAGGGCCATGTGTACCCCACTGTTCATAGCAGCATCGTCCACAATAGCTAAATTGTGGAAGGAACCGAGATGCCCTTCAACAGATGACTGGATTAAGAAGTTGTGGTCCATATATATAATGGAATATTACTCAGCTATCAGAAAGAACGAGTTCTCAACTTTTGCTGCAACATAGACGGCACTGGAGGAGATAATGCTAAGTGAAATAAGTCAAGCAGAGAAAGACAATTTTCATATGATTTCTCTCATCTATGGAACCTAAGAACTAGGAAGATCGGTAGGGGAAGAAAGGGAAAAGAAGGGGGGGGGTAATCAGAAGGGGGAATGAAGCATGAGAGACTATGGACTCTGAGAAACAAACTGAGGACTTCAGAGGGGAGGGGGTGGGGGAANACTCTGAGAAACAAACTGAGGGCTTCAGGGGGGAGGGGGATGGGGGAATGGGATAGGCTGGTGATGGGTAGTAAGGAGGGCATGTATTGCACAGTGCACTGGGTGTTATACCGCAAGTAATGAATCATGGAACTTTACATCAAAAACTAGGGATGTACTGTATGGTGACTAACATAATATAATAAAAAACATTAAAATAAAAAAAAGAAATCAGTAGATAGAAAAGTAAACAAGCAGTTACAAAATAATATAATAAATGCTATACTAAAGTACTATGAGAATGCTTATCTCATTTGGAAGCTTTCCTAGGAAAGCCGGTTACCTTTTTATCTAAATTTTATATATTTCATACTACAGACTAACCATGTTTCAAGTATGCACAATACATTGGGTTTCCCAAGAAGCACTAAAGCTACCTCAACCAGATTTCATGCTTGCAAAGTTAAGTGGGATATTTTGAGTATCCCACTGTTGGGATACTTTTTGAGTAAAAGTAAGATCAGGCTGTCTTATTATTGAATTAAGTGATAAGAATTGGTGATTAGCCATATGGACCATATGTAAGAGGTTAAAGAGAATGAAAGCATGTGCATATTAATTAGCTCATAGTTATTCTGAGGATAAAATGAGGCAATTTATCTGAAAGCAATTTGAAGTAAATAAAAGAAAATTGACATTCATTAGGTTTCCCACAAAATTTCTATAATTTAACACTTTAAAGGAGTGAAGATGAATGGTAGTAAATAATTAAATACAACCAAAATTAATTGTTATAACTCAGGTATTCTGCCTGATAGCTTTTCCCATTTCTACTTCTTATGACCTACAGAAAAAAATACAACGTAATAAATTGTTTGTGTATACTCCCATTATCTGCAAAAATTTTGGCCCAAAACAAAAACAGACAAAACTCTCCCTGTAAGGAAACCTGCAAGGATATAAAAAAAATGTCTTATGGGGGCGCCTGGGTGGCTCAGTTGGTTAAGCATCTGTCTTCTGCTCAGGGCATGATCTGGGGGTCTTGCAATTGAGCTCCATATTGAGCTCCCTGCCCAGCAGGGAGTATGCTTCTCCCTCTGCTCCTCCCACCTGCTCGTGTTGTCTCTCTCTCTCTCTCAAATAAATAAAAGTTCTTTAAAAAAAAGTCTTATGATCTACATGACCTTGATTATCTCTACTATGGATATTTCAATTGAGTAATTTAAAATACTGGACTCCAGCACTCTAGGTTAAATGGCTAAATTGCACAGTTTTTAGTAAGTATATTCACAAATGGGCCATGCCCTATTTCCACACATATTCTGATTTTTTCCCCACTTTTAACTGGGGATTCTTTTTTTGGCCTGTTCTATAAGCAGACCAAAAATAATATGATAACTTCAATTGCAAATGTATTAGTGACCTTGACAGTTATAGAATATCTCTGTGCTCCTGTGCCAAGTGGAAGTCCAGTTTTATACATTTTAACAACAAAAAAATAGTGCTAGAGTAAAATTGCAGAGAAAAGGTGTAATTTGTTATACTCCTGCTGGATGTTAATGATGTGCTAGCAAATAATAGCACTTTCACTCATGGCAGATGAAGATACCAGTCTAAGATTACCAGTGGGAAGAAAACATGATAAAAAAAAGTCTATTTCAAAATAAAGTACCTAGATTAGAAATCCTTTCAATGACAAGTAAGGCTAGTAGTGTAACAGTAGAGTCTTTGGGTTTTTTTTTTTGTTTGTTTGTTTGTTTTCCTCCTTAGGAGTTAGGAGACTGAATAACTGAAAGTGCCTTGATAAGATTTTGAAATTTTAGAGGGTTGTTGACTTATCAGAGAACCACAGCTTATCATGTAAATATACGGCATGCAAACTTAGAAAGATAAGAGGCAGGCACTTTTATAGTCTTACTGAAAGAGATACTTGCTGGGTGAAATGAGAGTACCTTGAAACTTGTTTCTATTTATCGACTCACGGTGGATATAAAGAATACAAAAAAAATCACTTGGAAATGAAGCAAATAAATAGAAACTGAAGATTTTTCAATAGCATAGGAAGGAAAAATCACTTCAGATGTAAGGGAAAATATTCTGAAAGGTGTAGTAAAAGGGAAAAAATGAGAAAGTAGATGTTATATGATTTTAGGCCCTTTTCCATCAAGGAAAGAATTTTAAGTAAATTAGTCATGCAGAACCTTATTACTTTTTTGATCTCAGATCTTTTTATCCCCTGCTCTGCTCCACTGTGCACAGAGGTGGGTCATTAGGATGGCATGTAGCTATGTAGAATCTAAAAATTATCTTTCATAACCTCATTCTAGTGGTGTCACACTTTGGGAAAAGATACCTAAAGCTGTTGGGTAAGTGCATATTCAAGATTGATATGGCAAAACAGAGTGATATATACTCCTTGGTACCTGTCTTTTCCAAATCAGATAGCCCTTATCACACTTTTATGGATTGTTAAATAATTGCTTTTATCTATTCTTAAGTTTTAGGCTCCTTGATGTCAGGGATCTAGCAGTGTTGTATAAAATGTTAGATTAGTTAATGTCTCATGATTTACATCTAGATTATCTCTCTCTTAAACTTCTTTAGATTACTGAATACTTTGGAGGCTATTCTTGGATTTCGACTATTCAGAAATATATGCCTACACTCTTAAGCACTTATTTATTATAGCTTAAGAACAGATAATAGCCTCTTCTCCTTTACCTCAAATAATACCCTGCATGCCACAATCAAATTTAATTTACTTTTTCAGTCCTAAGTGATGCAGAAATAAAGATTATGTCCACTTGTGGATATGCACAAATAGTCAACTGTATCTAGACATTATATTTGGATATATAAAATTAAAAATGGTATGATCAGAGAAGGTAGATGAGATAAGGATGTTTAAGCAATGTTAAGAATTTTAGATATTGCTTTAAAAAGAGAAGTTATGTAATAGGGTATTAGATCCCCCTTATCTTCAAAGAGCGCTCTAAATGCGATGCAGAAAACATTTCTGGAAATCAAGTTTCCATGTGGGAAGTTAAAATGCAATATTCACGTAAGAAATGATTTTGGCATGAACCAGGCTGATGGGATAAGGAGGAAGAATAAACAAATATGAGAGATTATATACAGCATTGAGAGATGGTCATGATTAATTAGGCATAGAATTGAGGAAATCATCAGTGATACAATCCAAATTTCTACTCTGTATATGTTTACATTTAACCAATAAGTGAATATAGAAAGAATAGCAGGGATATTTTTGGGTGAGTGATGATCTCAGTTTTTATTATTTTTAATATTAGGTCCCTGAAAGTGATATCTAAAAGGCAATTGTAAAAATAGATCTGAAGCTCAAAAATACATTCTGTGTACAATATATTAGATTTTAGAGTTCTAACACACACATGGCATCCAAAGCAGTTAGAATGAATGAGATATCTTGGGGAAAAGTGTAAATTGCAGGTCACAAAGTCAAATACCACCCTGGTTGTTGGATAACAAAAACAAGTAAAGCTTTCCAAATGTAAGAGTAGTAGGGTGGTTTAGAACTGGAGGCCACATGCTTCACTTAATGGAGCCAGCTGGTCTTCAACACTAGGGAATTGTCAGATCCTCTAATTTTGAAGCAAAGCCAAATGTCTACATTTTTACCCACATTGTCCTTTGTATATTATGGTAATTCTTCTAGCAAGCAAAGAAATGGTCTCTGAATGTCATAAGTGAAAAAGATGCATTTTTATAATGATATTTATCTTCACAGAACTGGTGGGATACGATAAGTGTTTCAGGCTTACAAAGGAGATAGGAATCCAGGAGTCTTGGTGAGCTCGGCTTCATGAGCAATCTGTCTAAAACATCTCTAATATAACTAATGAACATTAGCTCAAATCCATTCCTACTTTCCTAATTCCAGATTAAAAGCTCCCAAAGGGAATGCCTGATTGGGCAATCCAATGGCAAAAACCTCTGAAAGCAAGTACAAAGTAGATTTACCCACTTTGCCTCCCTAGATGGTAGGAAGGTAACTGAATTCTGTCATCACTACATATTCTGGGATCTTCCTTCAAGAGGAGTGGAGAATCAGTGATGGAGAATTAAATATCTTCTCACAAAAGTAATCAATGCTTTATTTAAAACAATATATGCTGAATGTAAATATCCAGTCCAGTTTTGGCTCAAACACAATGTTTTGCACCATCATGTAATGATAGAGCAAGAAAGAAAGAAAAAAAAAAAGATAGGCTTGGGCTAATAAATACCAAAATTTAGGAATGACTACAGTGAACAGACCCCAGATCAGACTAATATTTCCTGCAAAGTATCAAAAACTATATCTGGTGACAGTAAGACCAATAGTTTATTTTGTTTTGTATTTAATTGGAAGGGATATACAGCAATATGCATACATCTTTTAATACATCAAACTAAAATGCATTTTTTGGATTTTGTAACTTGGGGGTTATAATCACAGTTCTGGGGGTAGAAACCAGATTTTAAAAGGTGAAAAATAGTAATCGCGAAAATATTTAGACAACAGATACGGACAACTTACTGAAAATGTGGCTGTGAAGTGAAATAGGGAGGTAAGGCAAAAAAAACTAAATGGGATGTCACCCAAGTCTTCAGAGGGGAGAGATCTGAAAATGTTTTAATGATAGGGTGGCATATGTAGAAAGGGAGAGACTAATGATCTAGAAATAAGTAGATAATCATTAAATTGAAAGATAAGCAGAGAAATGACACAAGAATGTAGGTAGAGGGATTAGAGCTAGATAAAATCAGTGAGTGCCTCTTCCTGGGTAATAAGTGAGGCTAAAGAGAATAACAAAGAAAATGTGTTTGTCAACGAGTGGTGGGTGCCAAGAATGTTTCAACCAACTGACAATCTGAAATAGAAGAAAATACGAGAATGGGGGATGGCAATTAAATCCAAGTTTTGAGGACGTTACAGAATATTTAAATAATGTGAGAATAGGGGATTTCTCTTTATTGTTTAATTCACTTATCCTGGTTTTCAACAAGAATTTGGCATCTTGTTCATAATCATAATTTTCTCCATCACTTTCCTCCAATTTACGTTTCCTTAGTTTCTAAATCCTGTCAAGCCATCAGTTAAGTATCTCCCAAAGTTATCCCTTCTTAGTCATAATATTATTTCACAGTGGTCCTTCATGTAGTCTTTTCCAATATTCAGTTAACTAAAATTGCTTTCCACTCCTTGACCTCTGTAGTCCCTTTTTCATAATGTTTTCAGTTATCTTCTGAAAAGAAAATTTTAGCTGATTGTCTCATACGATAAAGGCGAAAACTCTTAAAAAGTAAATGATAGTCTTGTGCCAAACTTGATTTCTATTTTATACCTTCCCCACACTCAAACATTACGCATACAATGATGTTATCAGAATTTCCCTAATTAAAGTCAAGATGTCCATTTAATTATTTGTTTTTATTTATTGACTTATTTATTTACTGAGTTATATTTTACAATGTCTTTCTCTTCTATCCTTATTAGGGAATCTTTACCTTTAAGGTCTGGATCAAATGCCTTTCATTAAACATGATCCTTTCTTTCTTTATTTCTTACATACCCAATAATATTTCCCTTACATTCCCTGAAGATTTTGCACATGTCTAAATGTGCTTATTCTACTAAATGTTACTGAAAACATTACTGTGTCTATCATGTCCACTCCAATGTCTGCTACTTGAAAAGACAATGCCTTCTGAATGAATATTTTACTTTCCAGTAAATATTCCACCATTTCCTTTTATTTTATGAAATATGTAGTACCATCATTTTAATTTTTTAATTTTTTATTTTTTTATTCAGCATACAGAGTGTGTATATATAGTTTTCCTGCAAATGTTTTTGCCCAAAATATTTAGATATTTGAACAGCCCTAGGGTATATTTATTCAGGTGGAATAATTATTTCTAAAATCCCATTCAGAGAAATATTTACAGACTGAGAAACATGTAGAAAAGTGTCAATGTCAGCAGTGGGATTAGCTGCCAGGTACATTTTGGAAATTCTTTAAATGGGGGCTAAATTTCCTGAGTACAGGAAAAAATAAATTCTTTCTTATTTGCAGCTCCTTAGAGTTAGTTCTCATGGGGTAAATGTTAGTTGAGACAGCTGAGAAACTTAGAAATCACTCTGGATAAATGATAAATGGATTGTTTTATACAGATAAATGGAAGTTATAAATCAATGTGTAATATTTATGGTTACCAAATGTTTCAGAACTTTAAAAAATAGCAATTTATTGTTAAGCATGCTTTGCAAATAAGTTATAAAAACCATGTTTATATCGGTAAATTTGAAAATGGTTAATTACCGTGTATCTGTTATTTAGGTTCAGTGGTAAATAATCTTATCAATACTAGAAATAATTAAAATCTAGATATTAAATTAATATCCATTATTTACCTAAATTTACAGTTTTAATAAAGCTACGGATTTGGCATACAATAGCTAGTTGATAAGTCCATGTAAGTATGTCACAGTGAGTTAAACAAGTAAGAATCACAGCATACTACTTTACCTTTACTACAATTGCCCCTATGAACTTGCTCTCAGACACTTGCCACTGTGATAAAGTTTAAGCCAAACCTAACAATTCCTTCAACTCCTTTCAGTAATAAAAAGTCCCCTCATCTTTTTTGGTCACAAGAACACTGCCATGTAGTCAATACATCCAGTCCATGGTAATGACCAATTTCCAAGTTTCAAGTTAAATCTTCTCACCCGGTCTAGCTCAAGCCTGGTGCCAAGTCTTTTGGAAGGAAAAGTTACTGTGTCAACTTCATCTCTGTTTCCCTTTGCTCACTAACCAGCCTGCTTCGGTAACTCCAGAGTTGAAAGGATATGGTAAAGCAGGAGAGGTAAAATGCAAAAAGGTCTCCTTTTTCTGGCATTAGTGTGATTAGGCTTTGTTACTGCTGGTCTTAGTCATCACCAAACTGACACACTCTTGGCTTGGCAGATAACAAAAGCAAGCTGCTTTTTTGGAAGCTTATTTGTCAGTTCTTTAGAAAGACTCACTGGGGATGTTTGACTAGACTTCCTTTGACGTGTGCAATTTTTCTTTCTGGTAATTACTTTCATTTCTTCTCTCAGCCCTGAGAACTTCAGCATTTTGGTAACCTTATTTTTTAAAGGGGTGATGGGCAGTCCCTTCTCTAAGCAACTGCATGGGAATGATTTAGGATCCTTATAGTTTCATTCTTTGCTATGTGATATATATTTGCTAACCAAATTAAAAAAAAAAAAAAGAAAAAAGAAAAAGCAAACAAGCAAATGAAACAGTGAGGACAAAAAAAAAAGAAAATAAGCAAAACTCATGCATCCTTTCCTTTGCAGTCAGGGGGGAGATATAAGCTAGTAGGGGTCAACTATAATGCATAATTTAAATACATAACCTTTGTTCCAAAAGAAGGAAAACAGTATTGTTCAAAAATGAAATTCAAGGGGCACCTGGGTGGCTCAGTTGGTTAAGCAACTGACTCTCAGTTTTGACTCAGGTCATGATTTCATGGGTTGTGAGACCAAGCCTTGTCTCAGGCTCCATGCTCAACGGGGAGTCTGCTTGAGATTCTCTCTCCCTCTGCCCCAAAATGAATAAATAAATCTTCTTAAAAAACGACAATTAAGGTAAATTTGAAGATCTAATTGCCTTTATTAAGCAATTCATGAACTGGGCAGTATCCTATTTGGGAAGTAGAGGGGAGCTCCAAGGAGTTGTACAAAATGGAAGGTTTCGTGTTGTTGTTGTTTTTTTAAGATTTTTATTTATTTATATGACAGAGAGAGAGAGAGAGAGAGAGCACAAGCGCGGGGGCAGAAAAGAGAGAAGCAGGCTCCCCGCTGAGCAGGGAGCCCAATGCAGGGCTCGATCCCAGGACCTCAGAACCATGACCCAAGCCAAAGGCAGATGAGCCACCGAGGTGCCCCAAAATGGAAGGTTTTATAACAGGAATTAGGGTAGGGCAAGCAAATTAACAACAAATGAAAAGAAAGAATTGTTTTAGGCAAGGTCACCCTCCCTTACTGGGAGAACAAGGGGTCCTATGAGATGGATTACCTCATCAGGGGATGGAAGGAGCCCATGTGACAGATTACCTCATTGGTGTTGACCAGAAAACTTCTGATTGATCTTTCAAGATGACATTTCTGGGGAAGTCTGAAATTACAGTTAAATTAGGTATTAAGCCCTGGTTTGGTGACTTGGCCTAGTATTAGTGACTCCATCTTGGGTCTTTGGTTTTTCTTTTTAACAGTACTAACTAATTAGAAACTAGTACTAACTAACTAGAAACAGTACTAAATTTATATCTGTCTATCTACTATTTAAATCCTTTCTTCCGCAGTCTTTCTGTCCACCTGTCATAATATTTTTTATTTGCTGTTTAATGTCAAGCTGCCTCAGACATAGGGATACTCAGAGGCTGCATGCAAAATCTCACGAGCACTGAGGATCCTGTCCCACATCTTGATGGGCAGTGGGTCCCTTCTCCTGTAGGCTGCTAGACAGATGCTGGTGCCCTGGCTGGAGGTGGGCCAATCACACTTACTCACTCATGGCAGACAAGCCATCACCAAGGGACTAAGCTATGCTAAGTTCTTAGATCAGGGTGCATGAGGAGCTCACCACTTCATGTCACCAGCTGAATGTGTTAGGGTGCTGACAGCCCAGAGCACGATGTCATGGCATGCCCCACCCTGAGATGCCATAGGATGCATGCAGCACCACCTTTGTGACTGTATCCAGGTGTCCATTTGGGGTAGACAATAATGGCAGAACATAGGGCTCCCCATGCCAGTATGACCCAGAACACAGTCTAGCAGAAGGTGGCAGTGGAAGCTGGTCAGGGGTAGGAAATAGGAGGCTGGGTGAGGTCTTTAGAACGAAGAGGAAGGAAGCTGGCTGCGAAGAACCTATCTCAGGGAAGATCAGGAGGCAGGGTCACCTGTGAGGCTTGAAATCCCTAGGGCATGCTCCATTGTCCTATGGATTTCACTTAAAAGCACAGATTCAAAGGTAATATTAAAAGTTTTAACACGTTGACCACAGAATATTAAGCCCCAAGTATAGGTCTCTTCCCAATGTGGGTCCATGTGAAACTTCACTGGCTATCACCCATGAAGTGGCCCCTGATAATAGTTCAATTCAGTGAAATTTTCTTTCTCGTTCGCTCACTCACTCTCTTTCTTAGGCTGTCTCTTGCTTTCCTTCACTTGGTGTCTCTCCAGTTCTGACTCTTCAGAGTGAGCTTGCTTGCTATCTTTAGATTCTCCAAGCACTGTAAAATCCTAATCCAGAATACCTTCCTTTACCCTTCACGGGGGTTTACAAATTTCCCTGTATCAGGGACTGTTTTTATTTTATTTGTTTTGTTTCATTTTGTTTTGCATAAGGGACTCTCTTAACAGACTTGAGAGAAAAAAGGAAGGACAAGCAGTACTCGCTTTCCTTCCTCCCTGAGAGTGGAGTGGGTGGTGGATAGGGATTAAACTCACAACACACTGACAAGTCTCTCCAAATAAAATTTTCACTTTAATTGCCAAATTACTCTTTCAATTATAGATCTCAGGTGTGGACTCAAATAAGAGTAATCATATCTGTTAAAAGTATCTCCTCTGTAAAAGTCTGTTTACAGTGGTTTGGACTTCACGTTATAGTGAATAAGAGCAGTTAGCACCTATTCTCTGGGGTGGCCTCATTCAAACGGACACATCCTCTTAAATGTGGACATATGTGTATAAGCATAAAGTAAATATAGATATGTGGAAGGGTGTATGTTATGTAGCCATAGGCTAATTTGTATCATTTAAGTGGTAATCTCTTGTGAATAAACCACTCAATTTTGCACCCAGATAAAGATTCAAACAGTTGCTAGGATGTATTCAGAAAACTTTAGCTCAATTTGCCTTAAAATAATCAAATCAAATGACAAAGGTCTAAATAATTTAGAGAAACGTTTCAGGGTATACATTTTATTCCATTTATTTTGCTAATGTCAGAAGTTATTAGGTATTTGTTTAGTCTGGTTTAAATTGTGTTGTTGTTTCAACCTATCTTGATTTCACAGTTCAATTTTTCAGAATGTCCATATATAATACAACTATTTACTGTCTCACAATTTCTAGTCTACCTCCCTGTAGCTCACACTTTACTGAAATTTGTCCATTTTTAATAATTCAGTTTAAATCTCTTATTTTTCCTAAAATCTCTACTGTCCTCTGTTCATTCCATAATATTGCTTTCCATAAAACTAAAGATCTCAATATTCAAACTATTGTTTAGTAATTATTTAAGAAGTGCATCATAAACCTTGAATTATTTTATTAATTTAATTTTATTCTTTAGAAAATGTCCTATAAGGCTTTTTTTCATTATAGCTCACAATCTCTTTGATGATAAGTGTTATATGTAATTATTCTGTGGAGGAAGGAAAATGAAGTTAAGGAATGTCTAAGTACTAAAAAAATAAATGAATTGATAAATGACTAAATAATTTGAGAGGTTTTGCATGAGACATATTGATAATGTTTCATAAACTGAAGATAATTTACTCAAATGCCAGTATCAATTCCAAAAAGCAAGTAGATACAAAAGTAATAAAATTAAAAAATATATAGTTTTATTTATTTACTACTTTTCAAAAAATAGAAAGAGGAATACTAAAGGCATTTAATTGCTTTTTAAATTTTCTCTTATTTATAAGACTCTAAAAAGTGTAAAAATTAAAGCAATGTTAGGATTTTCTTTTTTTTTTCTGTGTCAGTTTAAGAAATGCATTTTCAGGCCTCTCCCTTTCTGACTTGAGGAAGGAAGACCTGCAGACAATTCTTACCCTGAGATAGATTAGAATTACTAGAGCATTAAGAAATAAGATAATGAACTAAGTACTATGTGTGGGACAGGAACTGTGACAAGGGCTCCTGACATGAAGGAAAATATAATAAACCTTGCCCAAGAAATGTTGTATCAAGGGGAATATAGATAAAATAAACAAAGTAGATTCATGAAAAATAAAAAAAAACGCTGAAATCGTGAAGGATAAAGAAATTGCATAGACTCACTTTCTTTGTCTCCTAGTGCCTGTATAAAATATATATTTGAAGACTGAATGAATAAATTCAGGACTTCATAAAATTTCTTTTAAGGTT
The DNA here is from genome assembly GCF_002007445.2 of Ailuropoda melanoleuca. Lineage (NCBI taxonomy): Eukaryota > Metazoa > Chordata > Mammalia > Carnivora > Ursidae > Ailuropoda > Ailuropoda melanoleuca. The sequence goes on from NC_048224.1 coordinate 100,054,149, forward strand.
GAGTAGATGTTTTTCTATTACTTTAGATCTAGTGCTTCACATATATTAGGTGTTCAATATATATATATGTTGATTAAAGAGGTTAAAAATTTTCCCAGATAATGAGATTTTGAACATATTAATCAAATTAAGTAAAAGTTTAGGTTTATAATTAAACATGACTTAGTGCAATATATAATTTTTATTATGCATCATGGAACTCTAAAACAAAAAATAAAGATCTCAACTGCATTTGCGATTGCCTGAAAAAATCTCACGGATTTATGAACATGTGTCTTTAACCCTCACATGAGGAAGTCTTCAAATGTTTAAAACAGCTGTATCTATTCCTTCTTATTTCAGGGATTTTTTCCCTTTTGGAGATGTTTTCTTAAGTTTTATGCAAATTGGGCACCTTTTCTCTCTGTATCATAAAGAAATACTCTTCTCTACTCTATAAAAACTCTTCTGTTTCTGGGGTAGAGATGAGAAAGTTTTCTAAATGGAGCTCATATAGCCCTAGAGATGTAATATAGGTAGAAATATTCCAGAAAAAAATGGCAACCATAGCAACTGTACAGAGAACTCTAAAGGGGAGTACATATCCTTGAAAATCAATGTTGTTCAAATTAAACAGTATCTAGGAGAAATAGTGTTAGTTATAGCTCCAGAAATATGATTTAGTAAAACTAGACTCTTAATATATAAATAATAAAACCCATTACGACCATAATTAGATCAAACAATCTTGACACCAGAAGAAATTATATTGTTACATGTTGTTTAAATCTGTATGAGAGTGTTTAAAATTGTATAAAAAAACATAGAGATTGGACATATACATATAATTTAAAATGATAAAGGAAGATATATTTACATAGGATTTGGGGGCAGTTACATAGAAATAGAAGAAAGTAATTCAAAATGACAAATGTATTATACAATTTTTATAAATTTAGATGCATACTTCTATTAAGATTATAACAGGAAAAGGATGGCACGCTGAAAACGGGACAATTTGAGTAATACTTAATTTCAATTTTAATGTTTACAAAAGTGTAGTTTTAGGGAAACCACAGGAATACTGCAATAACTCAGGGCCAATAGTAGCAAGCTATTACATCCTTAAGCCCAAAGGAGAAAAAAAAGGGAGCAAATTCTATCGGAAGCCAGAGCCTGTAGCTTATCAGAGATATATCATAGGCATCGGAAGGACAGAACTTTGGATAGGTAGCAGTCTTGAGATCAATGTGATTTTGGTCAAGAATTGAAGTTGAGCCTAAAACTCTAATTTCATCTCCTTGCTCCCTATGATCTCCTAATGAGGCTTCCCATTGTCTATACCCAACTAAAATGCAGAGGCACAGAGCCCTGTTGATGAAATAATGCAGGTCAACTTCCTGAGCCAGAGAGAAAGGCAGAGGTAGATGACAAGGGACATGAGAGAGACAGAGAGAGAGAGAGTTGGAAGAAGCAACCATGTTTAGGTTGTTTAGTTATTCTTCACAAAGTTCACTGCATAAGATGTGCTTACTTTCTTTTATTTATATCATTTTTTGTTTGTGTTATGGGTAAATTCCTGTATTAAAATAGCCCATCAAGTCTAACTGATAATTTCATTCAAGACTCTGGTTTCCCAAATAAGTAGATCAGTAAGCTGCACCCCTATTAAGAAGTGGCATCCTGTGTCATGTTTTCCACTCTGGAAGTGTTTTGCATTGGGTTTCCCAGGTTAGGGAAAGAAACCAAGCCAGGCTGTACTTTCCAAGGAGGTCCCCGACTAGGCCTGATCCTGTAGGGAGCTCTAGAAAATAAATTGCTAAAGGAACACAATAAGCTTTTCTAGAAAGAAATGCTTATAACATAAGTAATTCAATTTCCTAATTGAATAAATGAGATGTAGGGAAAGGAAAGTGAACATTTGTTGGTGACACAGATACATCACTAAAAACTATAATTACTGCAGTATACTTAGAGATCACTGAGACATGTGATATTACTATCTAAACAAGAACGGAATTGCATTGTTTGGATTTTTGAAATGGAAGAGGAAAGAGAAAGGGTGTTTTTTAGGTCCTCTTTCTTTATAAAACTATCCCCATCACCTCTTTTGTTACTCAGCACTTTCTCCACATCCTCCAACCTCCCCACCCAACACACACACACACACACACACACACACACACACACACACACACACGCTCGCATATTTCCAATTTACTTTGCTCCTATGAACTGGGGAAAGCCAGATAACAAATAATAAATTTAAAGTAAAAACGACAGATTCTGTACCTACACATTTTGGGGACTGTGTTACTGAAAGGAGGGTGTCCCAACTGACACACGGAAAACACATGCGGCATATGAATTTCATAATATGTTTTGGAAGATTAACAACTTTTTTTTTTTAACCTCTGCTCTTTCAGTTGAGGTTCTCATTTTATCAGCATATTGAAAATATGTTTTGCAACATATTGAAGAATTTGCTCAATTTGGAAATTTTAGAAAAACAAAAAAAATTATAAAGAAAAATAGGCCACCACAGCAGCTGTACTCTGTGCTGGGTGCTCAGGTGCTCAGTGCCCAGAACTCAGTCCTCTGCACCATGGATCTGCCCCCTCGCCATGGCCGGGCTGTGGTCAGTGGAATTCAAGTGACCTACATAGGCCAGGACTGCAGAGAAATTCCAGAGCACCTCAGCAGAGACTGTGGACATTTTGCAAAGAGGCCCAATCCTTCTGAGAGCTCCTACAGGAGAGCAAGGGGGGAAAGTAGAGACAGACATCTTCGGAAAGAAATGGGTTTCTCTGCCCAAAATGGGAGACGGTGCTGGCTTTCTTAGCTTCTTAAAAACTCCAAGAAATCTGCTGTTTTAAAGGGGTGGGGGGAGGTGATTTATGATGACCACATGTTGCCCAAGCAGATCCTGGGAGAGGAAAATGGCTTTTATAGAGAACATGCTGCAATAAAGAAACAGTGAGTCACTGGAAGCACCACCAATTGAAATGCCTTCAGTTATTTGCCTTAACTTCCCCCACCCTCAACCCAACCAAAGGCCTTGGCAGCTTCTAGGGCCTTGCTGTAAAGGTTTGAGCCCAGAGCATGCTGCCCTCTGTCTCCCCCATCTCCCTCCTCCTCTGACTTTTTCTGAGCACTTTGATTGCATCTGGCCTTGCTTTTAGGTTCCTATTGGTTAAGGTGGGTGTGCAGGTGTTGTCCTGGCTGCTTGTGTGTGTGTGTGTGTGTGTGTGTGTGTGTACTGGGGGCTGTGCCACCCCCGTGTGTTCAAGTGATGGGTGATAGAGGAGATGGTGGGATGAGGGGAGGCAGTGAATTAAAAAAAAAAAAGTAGCAGTAGAGGCAAAGCAGGAAGATCCTAGTCTCACCTCCAAAGGAGCTGGCAGGTGCCATTTCTCTCCTCCCTGCCCCTCCAGCCTAGATACATGAACACCTGTGGGAACCAATGCTCAACATCACTTATTATCAGGGAAATGCAAATCAAAACCACAATGATATATCACCTCACACCTGTCAGAATGGCTAAAATCAAAAACAAAAGAAACGACAAGTGCTGACAAGGAACAGAGGAGAAGGAACCCTTGTGTGTCATTAGTAGGAATGTAAACTGGTACAGTCACTATGGAAATAGATTGGAGGTTCAGCAAAAAAACTAAAAATATAATTACTATATGATCCAGTAATTCCATTACTGGGTATTTACCCAAAGAATATGAAAACACTAATTTGAAAAGATGTTTGCACCTCTATGTTTACTGCAGCATTATTTACAATATCCAAAGTGTGGAAGCAGCCCAACTGTCCACCGATAGATGAATGGATAAAGAAGTGATATATATCACATTATATATAATTAGTAATATATAAAATGTAATATATATGTGTATGTATATATGTATATATATGTAATATGTGATATATATGAGCTATAAAATTGAAATCTTGCAATTTGCAACAACATAAAAAACTGAAATTTTGCAACATGGATGGATCTAGAGGGTATCATGCTAAATGAAATAAGACAGTCAGGGAAAGACAAATGCCATATGATTTCACTCATATGTGGAACTTAAGAAATAAAACAAACAAAGAAAAAGTGATAAACCAAAAAACATACTCTCAAATATAGAGGACCAGCAGTTACCAGACGGGAGGTAGGTGAGGGGAGGAGTGAAAGAGATGAAGCAGATTAACGGTACACTTATTAAGACGAGTGCTGAATAATGTATAGAATTGTTGAATCACTACATACATTGTACACCTGAAACTAACATAACACTGTGTGCTAATTGTACTGGAAATATAAAAAGAAATACATAAATTAACTGAAATTTTGCCTCCTTGGTAGAGCTACTGTAAATACACCTTCTAAATATTTTTATGGGTTCAAGTATGACACACACATAATATGTGCACATAATCACCCATACAGATTGGTGTGTTTGTGTGTACATGATGCTTTTATATATATAAATACATATGTCTGTGTATATATGTACCATACTGTATAAGAAGATTTGTATAGTCTGCTTTATTCATTGAAAACTAAATTATGCAATAATTTTATTATAAATCTAACGCTTCTTTGCTTAAAAAAGACAACAACCCAAACATGGGGTCCCAAACTTTAATTATTCATTTAGGAGAGATTCTTAAAGTGCTCACTTGGTCACAGGGGATATATTTCTAAGGGATCCTGGTGCTTGTTTTCTGGACAGATTTATATCCTATCTAGCAGTGTGTGAGACGGATTACTACATTGTAGCTTTCCAGCACTGAATATCTGTTTGGTTTTTTCCCTAATGTTTGCCAATTTTATACAGACAGGGAAAAAAGATGGTATGTATGAATTCCAGTGTTATATATTTTATTTCTTGGACATTTGAACATAGTTTTGTTTATTAGTAATTTGTGTTTCTTCCTCGAAGTCCCTCAACCACTTTTCTATTGGTATTTTTGTGTTTTTCATTTCCGTAGTCATTACTCTTCATGTAATAAGAACAATAATATATTAAGGCTATGTCAGTTGTGTGTATCACATGTCCATTTTTACAGATATTCTAGACAGTGAAACTTTATAAATATTGTCACTAATATAATAGTTTTGTTATTACTCTAAAGTTTAAAACACCTGCTAACAAACAGTCTCCAGAATTGCTATTATTTGCTGGGACCTCTAGCAGTTCAGCAGCTACTTATCATTCAGATACACTTGAACTCTCCTATACTCCAAATCTCTAGTTACCAGGCCCCTACAGGGGCTTGTGCCAGGCCCACTTCATTTCCCTCCACATAGATCTGCCTACTTTCTTCTTTGAAAAGCCTGAAGGAAAGTCAGGGTCAGACCAATTAAACAAAATGTTACGGACCTAGTGAGAAGTTAGAAAGTTTGCTTGGTTTGTTGATGACAAAATAGATTGTTTCCTCCTCTAATGAATACAAGTAATGGCAAGAACTTTAATGAATCCATATCCTACCAGGAAAAAGCCATGAATGTTGCCTTAGGGAGGTCAATTATTTTTTATGTCTTTTTAGTGTACGTGTTATGGCTTTGCATGGCCAGATTAATTAGCACAAGGACTATATAGGAAAATGACATGAAAATAAGCTGTTTTACCTAATGTGAGTAAGCATGACAAAAAAATAATTAAAATGTAATCTTTTCTTGAATGTTTTCAAATATTATTCTATTTATTTTAAGCAAACTATAGCTGCAAAGTATAAGATATGATTAACATACTTTACTTAACCTTTGTATGTCCCATTTATTTCTCAAGGATGAGAATCAAACATTCTTTTGTCCTCTGTTTCCTTCTCATTTATGATTATACAAGGATATTTTACTGTTTTTTTTTAATTTTTCATATAGACATATATAATTGATCTCCCACTTCTTGGTAAGAGGTAGAACCTCAGAACTATAGAAATATATATATATATATGTACGTATATGCATATATATATATATTCATATTAAGTGGCATGTAATTTTTCTTTTCTTTTCTTTTTTTAAGAGAAAGAACGAGAATGAAGTGGGGAAGGGGCAGAGGGAGAGAGAGAATTCCAAGCAGGCTCCACGCCCAGCATGGAGCCCCACACGGGGCTCAATCCCACGACCTTGAGATCATGTCCTGAGAGGAAAATAAGAGTCGGCCATCCAAATGACTGAGCCACCCAGGTGCACCTGTAATTTTCCTTAATAGCAACATTCATTATATGATAAAATTAGGCACGCATGTCTTTATTGAACTTCTAATCACTTCTGCATACATTTTGAGCATTCACATATACATCCAGAGATTTTGAGAGCAGTGTCCATTTATTTCTTTATGTATGTATATAATTTGCTCTTGCGTGGTAGCACCAATACTCAAAATCCACCGGGCATATGTGATGTACCTCACAGAACCACAGGATTCTATGAGATACAAAGTGTAAAGTTAGGGCCATCATGTCCAGCCCTTTAAAAAATGAAAGATTTCATATGTCCATTGAATAAATCCTATGAACTATTTGCTCTACTTTATAAGAAAATAGGATTAACATTCAGTGACCACCTTTTGCATCAGAGGGTGTTCTTATTTGTAAACATTTTAAGCAGCTCTTGCTGGGTTAAGCAGAAAGGGAGTTTATTAAGAGGTATCGGACATTTCACAGAATCATTAGGAAGACTGGGAAGTAGGCCAGATGCTAAACAGAAGAAAAGTGCCCCAAACCTTATTTTAATGACCAGTGCAAACATACTGGTATATATTGGCTAACACCAGCCTTTCCCATAATAATCCCCAAAGTGCTTTTGGTAATGGATCTGCTCCTTTGTTCCAGCTCTCCCTACCAACTCTTGAAAAACAGTGTCACCCCCCCCCACTTATTTTTTTAATCTTTATCTGCTAGCAGCTCCTAAGCCCATGTTGGCATGATGCCTCTGATTTCCAGAGCCTGAGTCACATGCTTGCGTACTGTTTGCAAAGGAGGCTTGAGAAGCAAGCAACTGGCTTTGTCAATCCTGATGGTGTGAGGCAGTGTTTGCTGCCAGCTAACAATCACAACTTAGAGAAGGCCCAAAACAAAATGTAGGCCTGATTGGTCAAAAGTAATAAAGTCACACATCCATCAAAATATCCATGTGTCAAGCACTGTGGTAAAAGCTTTATAAAAAAAAGATCCAATTTTCTGTTCTGTATGTGAGAAAATGGAAGAGAAACTAAATAACTTGTCCAGGGTCACAAGGCTAATAAATCATACAATCAATACTCAGACCAAGATTTCCTAAAGCATGGATTATAAAATCTTTCTTTAGCTATGTCCTTGAAACACAAAGACATCATTAAGTGGCATGTGATTTTTCTTAATAGCAACATTTATTATAAGACAAAATTATTCAAATTTTTATTGAACTTCTAGTCACTCCTACATGCATTTTGAGCACTTGACTATACATACAGAGATTGTGAGGGCAACATTCATTTAATTCAAAGGGATTAATTTCATGTTAAGAGAATTTTTTTCTCTTAATGAGTCACATCAATAGATTTATGATTTTTAAAGAAATGAAGCATTTATTTTACTTGCAAGTAAGAAACTTTAATACTTGTAAAATCATGTCCTTATATAAGAAATGCCCTAAGTATGCTAAATAATTCCCTTACTAATTACTGTTCAACTCTAAAAGGAAGTTCATCAAATATTCATACACATTTGCCCCTTTCCCAAAATTATAATAAAATCATAAGATACCTCAGAAACCATCAGAACAGTGTAATTAAGAGCCCATTTATATTTTAATGATAATATATTAGATCTGCAAATACAAAATCAAGGTTAAACATGATGCAATATTGACTTTTAATAAAATGTAGTGATTCTAATGGTAAACAAGGCATTGGCCTGTATTTTATTGAAACCATTCTCTGTAACTATATAATCTCCCCTCCCCTTATTATGAGAAGCATTACAAGTGAGTATGCTGGAGATGAAAAACGAAAATCTATGGTAAAGGTAATGATCTTTGAAAATTTTCTCTAATGAGTAATTTGTGGCTCAGTGGATTTCAAGAGATTATTGGTTTTGGAAATGGATTCTATCAACTAAGGAGATAATGAAAATCATTAGGGCTGAATAAAATAAAACAGCAAATTTGTAATGCAACTAGCATTTTCCAAGTCTCTAGTTTGCACACAAGTTGAAAGCCTTGTTTAAAAACACAATTATGAAAGTTTTTCTATGTAAACCAATATATTTCTGTATAGTACAATGGGCTTACATTAATAGCAAGGAGTAATATTACACTGAATGCAATCTCTGAATATAATTTTTTTAAAACCTGAAATTTAGGACAATATTATATAATACAAAAGAGCATGTCATCTCCATCTACTTGATACCAAGGAATTAATTAATTTACTGTAGAATATATGAAAATACATGAACTCAAGACATGCTTGTATTATATATGCAATAGAGAAATAGCTCCCAGTATCATTTCTGGATAATTTGCTTGACATTCTAAACCAACAATTCTTAACCTTTTATTTTTCCTCATACACTCTTGTCTGTTCCGCTTCTTGTAACCTCAAGCCTTAGATCAGTGCCATGTACACAAGAGGAGGGCAATTAAAATGTGTTGAAGAACTGTCTGAATGCATAATATATATTTATATTTAAAGATAAATTACAGAAGCTTGAACTGTATGAGATTTAAATTGTTAGCATCACAAACTCCTTGAAACAAGAAAATTTGTATTTGTACTAATGTATTAGATAATGAATGGATTATACTAATGAAGATAATATTTTTGAAAGCTTTGTTTGATCATTTTTAACAATTAAGTGAAAACCAGTTATTAATGAAATTCTTTATTTCTTAATTTCTTTAAATGCAATTCTTGATAAAACTTTACACAGTATTTTTCTTTTGGGAATATAAAATACATAAAAGAAATGTAATTAGCTATTTGCTAAAAAAAAACAAATGAAGGGAGGATCTACTTCATATGGTTCCCTTGATTTCAATCATTTCTTTTCCCTATTCTTTCTCATTAAGAATACTATCTTAAAATTGCTTTATTTAGTTACTTACCTATTTTTAAGATTTATTTATTTATTTTTATTTTGCAATGCCAAGTATTGATTATAAATGCTAACAGTGTATGACATTGACTAATATACAGTCAAGATGTGCATTTGGAAAAGCGGATATGCTGTATTCCTAGTGTTTTAATTATGTTAATATCAAAATTGACCTACTAAAATAGGTAAAAATAGTAAGAGCTCATTAAACATAAACACAACATTACTTACTTATTCATCTAAAAGGACAAATAAATATGCAGGTATGGACAGTCTTAGTTGTATACATCTATTTGTGTAGGAATATAATGCAATTAAATAATTTGAATATTAGAAAAAATTATGCCTCTCTTCTAGTACATTAATTCATGTTTTTTAAAAAAATTGAAATTTTCTTCCTTTTTTATTGAAGTACAATTAATATACAATGTTAAATTAGTTTTAGCTGTGCAACATACTGATTCAACAGTTCTATACATTACTCAGTGCTCACTATGGTAAGTATAGTTTCCATACATTATTACAATACTATTGACTATATTCCCTATGCAGTACTTTTCATTTCTGTGACTTATCTATTTTATAACTGGAAGTTTGTACTAACTAGCCCCCTATACGGTTTTTCATAATCATTTGTACTAAAGGAATCTTATATAGGCCATCATGAAAATGACAAAACTATATTCTGTCAAAGTGAATCATTTTACAGAACAACCATAGTGCTAAGAAAACAATAAGTTTTTAAATGAAAGCAAGTTTTGAATATTCTAACTTTAAAAATAAGACAAGAGGTAAAAGAAAGAAAAAAGATGCTAGAATAAGAAGAGCATAAATTATCAGTATATATATATACATATGGCAACTCACTGGTATATATTCTGTCAAGAACCCCATAATTTTCTTTATAGATCTTCTAGCTGATGATGGTCATCAAAAAAAGAAACTAAAGCTGTTTCTTACTGTTTTTATTATAAGAAAAAGTTTAGTTAAATCAGTGGACCATCAGTGATTAGAAAAATACGACTCTGGTTTTATAGAATTAGCTTGGCTAATAACTTCTGATAGTAAGAAGTAAATGAAAAAAGACACTACTTACTGCCATTATGTTAGAGAGTGTGATGTACTTTGAAATGTTATATTTAATATTGTAAACAAAGAAACCATAGCACAAAGTGCTTAACAAACATGTCTAGGTTCCCACAAGTCACAAACAGTGACGTAGTTTTAAGTCTACATCTGTATTCAAAGTCTATTCCCCATGGAAAAGAAAATTAAAGATCTAGCACAAATTTCAAAAAGTGATTTAGATTCTTGACGGCTAGATTCAGAGTTTTGTTTTGTCTTATTTTGGGTTTTTGTGTGTGTGTGCGTGCAGATATTTGTGGGTTGTTTTGGGTTTTTTTGTTTTTTTGTTTTTTGGCTCAACTTTAGATTCAGTGATACTTTCAAAGAACATTTTAATCAAGCTCTACAAATCTGTGGAAGATAATGTTTAAAATCTGAGGAGCAGATAGTAAGGAATAATGACAAAGTCCTGAAGAACTGATTTTTCACCCCATTTAGCCTATTTAATTTTTATTATTTTATGCTAGTTTTTATAATATAATCACTTCATATAGCCATTCTCTCATTTAAGATCTATTTGCAAAATATCTATCACTAACAAGGATATTGTGTTAGCCTCTGGGAATGTAATAGTAAAAAAACAAAGTACTCTTGCTTTCAAGGACTTGGCAGTCCAATGGGGAAACAATAAAAGTGAATGCAAAATTATAATATAGCCTGACAATTTTGAGGATAGAGTTATAAAGTGTTGCTTCAGTAATCCATAATGGAAATATCTTAGCCTAGTCTTGAAAGAAGAGGGAAGTGTATTTGGGAAAAGTAGTATCTGGAAGATGATTAAGAGCTCTCAAGACAAATTTAGCAGGGACAAGTGTTGGAAAATGGGAACATGTTCCAGGCTGAGGAATGATCTATGCAAAGTCCTGGTTAGTAAAGAAAGATGGAACTAATTCTCTAAACTTGAGAGCAGAGAAAGTATTCAGAACTTTATGGGAGATAAAGTAAGAATGTAATCATAAAAGATATTTTAAGACAAATTTAAACATTTGGACTTCATCCTGAGGAAAAAGATTTTTATAACTTTGGTCATATTTTTCAAAAAAATCAGGGAACAACATGCAGATTTAAGTAGAGAATAATGAGATTATAGGCAGAAAGGCCAGTTAGGAAATTCTTTACAGAACACTGTATAAAAATTAATGGTAGCTTTTATTAAGGTACCTAAGGAAACAAACCCTTTGCTGCCAAACAAGTTACCAACTTGTATCTATGTTTGTATTCCTTTTAAATGTTCAACTTCAGACTTAAATTCTTATATAGAACATATTAACATATTTTTCTTTAGTTATGTTAATACAAACATCTCACAATCTTTGAGTAGAACATAAATGATATGATGTGTACACTATTAACCCAGCGCTACTTAAAACTCTGAAGACCAGCATTGATTAGCATCAATTGGGATACTGTTAAAAATGCAAATTAGTGAGATGCACCCCCAAACTCCTAAAACTTTCTGGAGGTGGGTCCCAGTTCTCCATGCTATTGTGATGACCACTAAAATTTAAATTACCTAGTCAATATACTCAAAAACAGTAATTCTTTAAGGAGAGAAGTAATACATGCCCTTATATTCAAAAGCTAAATCAGAAATTATAAATAATAGTAAATGTCAAACATTTTACTCTTACATTGAGTACATACAACTTTATGGGTGTGTTTTGTTTTACTGTTCTAAAATTAATTTTATATTTCAAATTGTAGAACAATACTGTTAACCCATCTAAAATATGAAAATTTATTTTGTACATTATAGTTACTCTCTCTTGTCTATGGTGACCTTATTGTAGAAAAAGGAAAAGTAAAAGCAATGGCTATAAGTATTTGATAATTTAAGTTTCTAGAAGAAAACCTAGAAGGAATCTCTAAACTGCTCTAGATTGATATAAAAGAGACTTCTCATGTTATAGAATTCATAAAAATGGGAAGTTTAATGAAAGTCTCCCCCATATTATTCTTTTGTTTGAAATTACTTTTGTCAGTGAAGGGCACCAGTGACCACTTTATGAAGATACAAAGAAGACCAAAATAGTAATGGTGACATATTCATTAAAATCTTATATTCAAAGATATATCTTCATTAGCTCTCATTATCATTTCCTAAATTTATAAATGTACATTTCTATAAACTACTTTTTTTTTTAATGGGCATAGTACTGAGTTCTGGATTCTTCCATGGCTTACTGCACACAGTTATGTAATATATTTTGTGTTCAATAGCTGCTTCTATTTCTTATTTTTATTCCATTTACTTAAACAAAAAAACAAAACAAAACAAAAAACAGTTTATCTGTTTCTCCCATTCTCCAACCCCCAACTCTCCCCTTAGATCTGTTAATATTTGCTTTATATGTTTAATTTCTCCTATATTGGGTGCATAGATATTTACAATTGTTATATCCTCTTGTTGGATGGATCCCTTTATTATTAGGCAATACCCTTCTTTGTCTCTTCTTACAGATTTTTTTTTTAAAGTCTATTTTGTCTGTTATAAATACAGCTATTCCAGCTTTCTTTTGGTTTCCATTTGCATGAAGTATCAAGGTAGCAAATAGATGGGTCTTTTTAAAATTCATTCAGCTACTCCATGTATTTTTGATTAGAGAATTTAGGCCATTTACATTTAAAGTAATTATTGAAAGGGATACGCTTACTGTCCTTTTGTTAATTGTTTTTAGCTGTTTTTGTAGTTCCTCTCTGTTCCTTTCTTCTTCTTTCGTTCTTTGTGGTTGTATGACTTTTTACAGTATTATGTTTATATTCCTTTCTCTTTCCCTTTTGTGTATTTACTATAGGTTTTTTTCTTTGCAGTTGCCATGAGGCTTACATATAATAATTTATATCCATAAATGTCTATTTTAAATTGAAAACAGCATCAGTTTAATCCCATTCTAAACTCAACATTTTACTCTCCCCACCCATGTTTTATATTTTTGATGTCACATTTCACGTCTTCTTATCCTGTGTATCAATCTTAACTAATTTTTGTAATCATAGTTATTTTTACAGTTTTTGTCTTTTGACCTTTATATTACCTTAATAATCTACTACTTTTATAACATATTTACTTTCCAGTGAGATTTGTTCTTTAATATGTGTTCTTGTTACTATTAGTGCCCTTTCTTTTCAGCTTAAAGAAGTCCCTTTAACATTTCTTGTAAGGCTGGTTTAGTGGTGAAGAACTCTATTAGATTTTGCTTGTCTGGAAAACTATCTCTCCTTAAATTCTGAATGATAACTTTGCAAGGTAGAGTATTCTTAGTTGGAAGTTTATTTATTTATTTTTTTTCTTTGAGCACTTGGAATATGTCATGCCATTCCCTTCTGGCCCACAACGTCTGTGCTGAAAAATCTGCTAAATATCTTAGTGGGTTTCTCTTGTATATAACAAGTGGAACTTGTTAATATTTGCCACTGTTTGTCACTCGGGCCACTGTTAATATTTTCTCCAGTCCTTAACTTTTGACATTTTAATTATAACGTGTCTCCATGTGAGTCTGTTTGGGTTTCTTTTTTTGGTATTCTGTGGGCTTCCCGGATCTGGATGTCTGTTTTCTTCCCTAAGCTAGGGAAGTTTTCAGCCATTATTTCTTCAAATATAATATGTCCCTTTGTTCTCTTCTCTTTTCAGGAGCCCTATAATGCAAATGTTAGTTTGTTTGATGTTGTCCCATAAATTCCTTGAGCTATTTTTACTTTTTTTCACTTTTTTTTTCTTTTTTCTCCTCTAATTAAGTTCCACTGCTTTGTCTTTCAATTGACTGATTTTTCTGCTTCATCTAGTCTGAACCTCTCTTGTGTATTTTTCACAGTCAAGTTATTGTATTCTTTGGCTTTGTGATCTCTATCTGGTACTTTCTTATATTTTCCACCTGTTTTGAAGTTCTCATTGTGTTCATATATTCTTCTCCCTAGTTTAGTGAGCATCATTATGACCATAACTTTGAACTCTTTATCAATAATTAATAATAAATTACTCAATTCTGTTACATTAAGGTTTTTTTCCCCTGAGGTTTTATCCTGTTCTTCCATTTGAAACATACTTCTCTATTTTTTCCTTTTGTTTTGACTCTCTGTGTTGGTTTCTATACAGTAGATGAAACCACCACCTCTTCCAGTCTTGAAGGAGTGGCCTTATGTAGGATGTGAGCCTTTTGTTCAGCCCAGCCTTAGCTCTTGGTCATCTCTTAAACCTCTGTGCTTATCCAAGCCACCTATTATATTTTAATAGCTCCCAGTAGTTGAGGATCTGCCAAGACCTATCAGTGTTTCCAAAGGGGAAGATCATAGCACCTAGGTTCAGGCAGGCTGGAAGCCAGGCCCCCAGGAAGCAGCTTTTAAAAGTATGCAAATATATATTGTCCTGAGGGGTCACAAACACAAGCCCCAGTAGCCATCAGAGGTAGGTGATCTGGAGGTGTCTCCAGGACAGGAGTTGTAAAAATCAGGGCTCCAGATACTCATCTGGAGTATAACATCCTTTCTGGAAGATATCTGTGAACTAGAGCAAGGCAGGGGGATAGCTCCAAGATGATATCAACAGCCTATGTTCTTTGAGAGCAGCTTGGCAGACCACAAAATGTGTGCCAAATCTTGAGCCTCAGTCAGAAACTCTAGGATAAGGAACATGGCCTCCTTCAGGGAAAAACTGGAGGGTATGCCTCAGTCAGCTGTCTGTGCAGTGCCCTGGGGGTTGTAGCCTTCTAAGAATCATCCCTGATTGCCATCATCCTGTGGGACCCAGAAAAACTGGACACCCTCCAGGACATGTGCAGAGCATAGCACCCCTCCAGGAGAAACTGGCATTCTATAGCACAGCAGAAAGTAAGTGTGAAGGTAACACCTATTCTCCAAGGTCTGAAAAAGATTGCAGTCAGCCCCTAGATGTGTGTTTAATTAGAAGACTGCCTCTCTGGCCACAGTCATGATAACAGACTTCTTTCACATAAAAACAGATCTCCTGGGTCTATTGCCTCTTATTGTGGCCTGGGAGCGGTAGCTGTTTAAGATCTCTTTCTTTGGGGGCATCTGGGTGGCTCAGTTGGTTAAGCTTCTGCCTTTGGCTCAGGTCATGATCCCAGGGTCCTGGGAGGGAGCTCCATGTTGGTCTTCCTGCTCAGCAGGAGCCTGCTTCTCCCTCTCCCTCTGTAGGTCCCCCTTCTTGCATTCACGTGCCCCCCCCATCAAATACATAAATAAAATCTTTAAAAAAAAGAGAGAGAGATCTCTTTCTGTCAGTTACAGTCCTATGGGACACACAAGCTTAAGCTGCACTGCCTACCAGAGCCTGGCAATAGAGGTATGCCAGGCAGTAGTCACAAAAACTGGGGGGGCTAAAGATGGGTATGAGCTCCTTTTTGTTGACACTGATTATTACTGTCCCATGTGATCAGGAAGGCAAGTGCCCCTGGGGGGGTGCACTTCAAACACTTTTAAATTGTTAAGCCTTATAAAGGTTGCTTGTTAAGCTCAGAAGTTAATGAAAATTAAAGATGGAAAAGGAAATAGGGAGTGAAAATCACAATCGTAGATTCAAAATTCCAATGGTTCTATTTAAAAACTAAAACTATTGAGTGATCAAAGATAAAAACTACATCAGAGATGGTGTGTGGTACTGGTACTACTTCTAAATATCTGATCAGGTTAAAGAGATAACTGTAAAACCTTTATGCAAACATGTAAATCATAAGGTTAGTACTTGTGCTAACTACCCTAAATGTATGTTAAAATTTTTGACTTAACATATTTATTAGCCAAGAAGAAACTTTTGCTGGACAAATAAATAAAATTCCCAACTCTATTAAAACATCCCATTAAAAATCAGAAATCTATTTACTCTTGAATAAACTGCATAATTAAAATTACATAATTATAAACTCTCACACATCCCATAAGATGGGAAATTTCTCAATGTGATAACATGCTTCTATGAAAAACCCATAGCTGATACTATACTGAATAGTAATATAATGATGTTTTCTTTGTAATATCTGAAAAAAAAATCCAGCCTCATCCATTCTTGTCAACATTTTACTAGAAGTCCTAAAAATTGCAATAAAGCAAGGCAAATAAATAAAAGCCATTAAGATTGTAAATTAAGATAAAATTCAAAAAATTCAAATATTGAAAAAGTGAGACAAGAAAAGATGAACAGAGAAAAAAAAAGATTGGAAAGATTAAAAATATATATTAAAATAATAAATCTAAATTCAGCCACAACAAAAATTCTATTTCAAAATTATTAAAATATTGGAAAGAGTTTAAACAATTTAACATATCATTAAATAAATTACGATGTGCCCACATAATAAAGTTCCATGCGGCTGTGCAGTGTTATATTGTTCATTTACTTAACCACCTTATCATTCAATGGTCATGTTGAACATTTTGGAAAATGCTAGAGAAAAAATCCTGGGTGAGTCTTTAAGGTTAATACAGAATATACTGGAGGATTTTTAACCAACACAAACAGAAACAGAAATAAAACGTCTACTATTCAAATGCCTTTTTAAGAGATAGTATTTGCTATTTCTTTTTTTATACAGGGGTCCCCTTCCAGTTTACAATTCTCAGTTTTTTCCTAGTGAGATGACATGGCCTCCATGATTCTCTACTCTTTAAGAGAAAATAGAGAACATAGAATTTACAAAATTACAATAACAGAGAAGCATTATACATTTTTTAAAAATGACCATAACATCCTAATTATTTCAGGAAAAAAAAATCCCAAAACTCTATAGTAGCTCTCCAATCAGATAACTATATATTTGGCAGGATTTCTACAAGGTATTCACATATTGCTTTTCATTAAAGTGTTCTCCCTTGTATACCTTGTATTGTTATTGAGAAACCATAAAGTAAAGATAAAGATTTGAGTTCACTTACATTCACAGCAATTTAGAATCATTCCCTGTATAATCTCAAATATCAGTAATTTGTGTTTTAGGATCTTATGGCACTAAACTTTTTGCCTTTTCATCCTATCTTCCTCAATCTAATCTCTGCCTTCAAACTGTGGAATTATGTTAATAAGTTCCTTCTTGAGCATTCCAAAAAAAGTAGAAATTCCCATATAATGATATAAAGCATTTGTTTAATAAAGTAGAAATTTTTATATTTTGAGACTTTTTAATGCTTGTCACTATAGTATACATTTCCCAGTGCAAAAATATATTGTGTATGTTGGCTTTTATTTAAGGAAATAGATTGAAAACTCACATTTCTGTCTATTTAATGAGTTCTTTATGTCAGTGTGGCATAAGCTGGATATTTTTATAACTTAAATTTGTTCAAATGTATATTGTGTTCATATGTAGGCATCCACATCCTAGCCTGAAAAGATGCCTGTCCATTCTCACCTTTTCCCCCTTGCGATCACAGCACTTTGTCGCCAAAGAACCAAAAGAGTTCTGTGTGCAGAGACATTGACAGCTCCATAATGAAGATATGTGAATAGTAAAATGGCAAGGCTTTTAGGGCTGTATATATTATGAAAAGGTTAATGAGTACTGCTACCCACAGAGCACTATTTAGCTGACTTTGAAATTTTATTGATGAGAAAACTTTTGATTTTCTTTTCTGAGTACTGTGTTCTTGATGATACTCATTAGCTACACAAAAGAAAGTACACGTTTATGTCTTTTTGATAATTGAAAGGATTTTTAAGCTGTGGGAATATGGACTACCATTTCAAAATATTTATATTTCTGAGTGGCTAACTTATTGCTTGTTAGATATACAAGTGGTGCAGAATTGTTTTTCTTATGTTGCACTTGTTGCCTTTCCTTATATAGGATGAAAAATAAGTACTAATAAAAATAATAAAATAATTGTAACAGTGGCATTAGTTGTTCTTGGTTACAAGCAACAGAAATTGATTTTGGCTGTTTAAAACAAAAGTTGGATATACTGGCTGTGTATGGGGGAATCTATATTGATCACAGGTTAGAGAACATAGGCTAGGGAAATGTGCAAAAATGAGACTTGGCAACAGGAACATCTGGCCAGAAAATTGTTAGGCCTTCTGTCACCACTGAACATAGTTCCACTGCCAATATAAGAAGTTTCACATTTCCCTTTATTTTCCATCAAAATCTCTACATTCACGCTTCCATATTTGAGAATCCTGATTGGCTAAACTTTACTATTATAGGCTTTTGATTCAGGAATTTAGGTTATTGTCTCTCACAGTGTGGGACTGGCAAAAATGACAAGTAGTCACTATTTTTCACCATTTTGGTTATTTGAAACCCCAAAACTCTTTTCTGCCTTTTTTTATATTTGTAAGTAAAATCATAAGGCGCTTGTCCCTTAGTAGATATTCACTCTCTTACCTGAAGAGAGAGGACCCCAAATATTGTCAAGGACTGATCTAGCTCCACATACAGAATCTTTGAATAAAATCCTTAATATTCACTTAAAAATTAATAGACTTATTTTTAAGCAGTTTAGGTTTACAGAACAATAAATGTTAAGTACAGATAGTTCCCATATATATCCCCCTATTCCTCCCTTCCTCTACCCAGTTTCTCCTATCATTAACATCTTGCATTAATGTGGTTCATTCGTTACAATTCCTGAATATTGATACATTTTTTAAGATGAGGAATTTTTTTAAAGATTTTATTTATTTATTTGACAGAGAGAGAGGCGGTGAGAGAGGGAACACAAGCAGAGAGAGTGGGAGAGGGAGAAGCCGACTTCCTGTAGAGCAGGGAGCCTGATGCGGGGCTCAATCCCAGAATGCTGGGATCATGACCTGAACCGAAGGCAGACACTTAATGACTGAGCCACCCAGGCACCCCCGATACATTATTATTAACTAAAGTACACAGTTCACATTTGAGTTAAATCTATGTGTTGTACATTCTGTTGGTATTGACAAATATATAATGACATTTATCCACCAT
This sequence comes from Ailuropoda melanoleuca, assembly GCF_002007445.2. Lineage (NCBI taxonomy): Eukaryota > Metazoa > Chordata > Mammalia > Carnivora > Ursidae > Ailuropoda > Ailuropoda melanoleuca. The sequence continues at coordinate 100,073,249 of NC_048224.1, forward strand.
TATTGTATATGGAGCAGTTTCACTGTCTTGAAAATCCAAGTATTCATGCGTATGTATCTGTATTTTAACTCTCTTCTCCACTACCCATTATTGCCTTTGAATAATATCTCAGATGAGATTCTTTACCCAGAGTCAAAAACCCTTTTGGGTTTATGGGAATATGAGAAAGAAAATATGGGGTTCCTAGTTTTACTCATAGTCTACCCAGTTTCCAATAAGTGAGATGTCCTAGTTTTTTAGTGATAAACAAGATCTACTATCCAAGCCAATATCCTGAACCCATTGTTTGTTTGTTCATCCTGGGATTCATTTTCCCAACTTTAAAACTGGCAGGAGCCCTCTCAATGACTGTGGCAATTTTATTTTGGAACCATTACTCTCTTTCTGGTGAAGCAGTCCTTTGTGTCATGAAATTGATTCCAGAAACCCAACAGAGCCCAGAGCTCCAGTGCAGAAGATAAACTCAAGCTTGTACTCTTGTACTATTATACTCTTAGAACACTTTGAACATACAGTATCTGCTTTGAAATTATCAGTTTACTCATCTTCTTTACCCACTAGATGGTGAGAATAGAGATTAGGTCATAGTCATCCTTGTATCTCAAGTGATAAGAAAACTAGACACTCATTTGTTGAGTGTTGAACATTTGAGATTTTCAGCCACTTTGGAAAGCAGTTGTATATATGAACGGTATCTCTAATAGAACTCTGATCCTGAAGACTAATCCATATTCAGCATATTGTTTTTTTTTCACACATATTTATTTAGGACTCTAAATATATCATCTGTTTAATAAAAACATAGATACAAGAAGAGACAAATCAAAATGGATTAATTTTTGCACTCAAAATATTCAAATATAGATTAAGAGGGTTTTTCTTTTTAAATGGACAAAGAGAATGTAGAAATTTTAACATGGAATATTGGGCAGTTTTCAAAATTGTGATCTTTGAAAATACAAAGACTTTATTAATTTGTTCAAGACAGAAACAAGTTATATTGATTAATAAATGAATGAATACATAATTAAGATTCAACATATGGTCACTGATACGGCTAATGTTATTAGAAACACTTCTTAGAGAAGCAATAGAACTTACTAGGATGGTGGATTGCTAACAACTAAGTTTAGGCTTTACCTACAGGGCTTAGAACTGAAACTAATAAAAATTTTAAATGATCATTTTAGAATTGACAGTAAGGTGGCACGTGAATATACTGGACAACTAAAATACATCGCAAATCTGAGATGGTTAAAATCATGAGAAGTCTCTGTTTTAACAATGCAATTTTGAAATTCTATTCCCAGTTAGCCCCAGGGAAACATGTTAAATACCTATAAAATGATGGCAAATGTCAGAATCTCTAATACAACTAAATAGACAAATCTTGCCAAGTTAGGCCAAGACAATATAAAGCAGGTTTCAGTCAACACATCTTGATGTATTCCTAATATGTTTTATAACACCTGAAAGAAAAACTAGAAGATAAAGCATCAAGACAACTTGCCACCTTAGAGACATATACACTCCAGCTCTCAAAAGATAGTGCCACTCCAGATCTCAAAAGATTTTGAAATAACAAGTTATGAGAATTGTCATTGTGATAAATTATTTACAAAATTTGTCTTATTTATTTTCTTAGTCTGCTCAAGCTATCATAACAAAATATCATAGACTGAATGGCTTAAAGAGCAGAAATTTATTTTCTTAGAGTTCTGGAGCCTGGGAAAACCAAGATAAGGTGCCTACTAGGGGCCTCTCTTCTGGCTTAAGTCTTCACATAGCCTTTCCTCAATATGTGTGTATAGAGAGAGACAATGAGCAAGATCTACAGTGTCTCTTATAAGAGCACTAATCCCATCATTACCCAGTCTTCTGACCTCATCTAATTACCTCCCAACTGCCCCATCCCACAAAGCATTACGTCGAGGATTAGCATTTCACCATATAAATTCAGAGGGGACACAAACATTTAGTCCATAACATGTATTTAGTCCACTTATCTATGGCCAAATTGCAAAAACATTTATTACATTAATTTAGAAAATGTCACTTATTTAAGAAAAAAACTTTTAAAAAGATTGTGGTGATTGAGGACAAGACAGAACTCAGAATACAGTCCAAAGATTTGCATGAAGTTGTATGGTCTTTGCCCTCAGATCCTGAAAATGAGAGACAGAGAGAGAGAGAGGGAAGATACAGTGTTGGTGGCAAACTGAACTTTAAATAAACAGAATATAGTTTCTTTCATCTGTCAATCTTCTGTTTTTCATCACTGTTGTTAGGAACTTTAAAAGATGAGGAAATCAGGTTTCAGATTCATGAAGTAATTCAAATAAAGTCATACAAATAAAAAGTAGCAAACTCAGGAATTTTTATGCAGAACAGTTCGAAATTTAAAATCCATACTCATAACAACTGGGATATACAGTCTGAACAACCTCCCTGCACCTTTATATTTAAGACAGTTTAATAAAACACGAGTTATAAAATAATTTAAAAACTAAATAGCTTATGAAAAATGCCAATCACATAGTAATTGTTATGGACTGAATGTCTGTGCCCTCTTTAAAATTCATATGTTAAAATCCTAACCCCCAGTTAAAATCCTAACCCCCACTAGGCGGTGGGATCTTTGGGGGTGATTAAATCATGACAGTGGGGTCCTCATGAATGGAATTAGCACCTTATAAAAGAGACCCCTAAGAATTCTCTCAGTCTTCTACCTAATGAAGACACAGTGAAAAGACAGCCATCTATCTACAGGCCAGGAAGAGGGCTCTCACCAGAAACCAAATCTTCTGGCAACTCGATCTTAGACTTCATAGTTTCCAGAAAGTTTGTTATTCAAGCCACCCAGTCTATGGCATTTTTGTTACAGTAGACTAAACAGACTAAGACAGTAATTATAAAAATAGTTCAGGTTACTTCAGTTTTTGTAGAAACCTATTTCAAATATTTATAATTAAAATTATTGTTATAACTATCATTTAATTTTTATTTGGCTTAATGATCTCAGAACTTATTGTTAATTAGGGTACCCAATAATACACTTCAAAATATATTTAAAAATTTTTTTAAATAACACTATTTTATATTATATGGAAATAAGATTAAATCCTCAAAGTCACTGCTATTCAGTGATTAATGATCATTTTTCATGTTGTTGCTTCAATTTGTTCAAATTATTCAGGTGCAATTGAAAGGGGAAACTGACTTGTGCCATTTGAACATGTTCAATATAGTCTGAAAATTTTAGACTATTTACTTTGAATCTAAACAATTTCTATTGTCCTTGTGGAAGGAAAAAATTAGTGGAGGAGTACTGGTCTTAGAGCATCATACAAACCAGAAAAAGATGCTCAGTTCCTCTTTGTTTTCCAATTGCAGACCTCAGTGGGTTCCCCGAGGGTGCCTCACACCAATCCTTACCCTATGTATCATGACAAAAACCCCAGAAGGAAAGCTGTTCCTCCTAGACACATCATGTTACATTAGAAATAATGGCTTTTCACTCTTTATTTATTGGTTTAATTTCTCATATCAAGTTATTACAAGTTAGTTATACTGTCTTACTATCTTATCTTCTAAGGATAAAGTTTATTAACTCAACTATCCTATCTTCTAAAGATAAAGTTTAACAAGCAAGGATACACACACATGTGTATATACATACACACACTGGTCATCCCAGCATAAACAACCATAATATTGTAAAAAATGTATAAGGCAACTTTTTTTTTTAAGCTTTGGGTAACAGCCTTCAAAACTTCTAGTTCTTAGAGAATAAAAATTCAAGGATCAAAGCTTATGATCATATCAGTTCTCCCTATGGCACCGCACCATGAACGTGTACCTAATCAGAATATGATACTAGCACTGAGCTGAAGAAGTAGTTACCAGTGACTGGGGCAGTGATTGGACTTATGAGGTAGGTCACCAGAGAGGAGTCAGCTGCTTACAGGTGTGAGAAGCAATCTGGGTCTAAATTCTCTATGCTACCTTAACTAGGACTGGGCTTCTAACACACAGAGGAGGCCTACAAAATGTTTATCAGACAGCAGCTGCTACATATTGAGAGCAGGACAATAACTGAGGTTTAACAGTGCTGGGAACCACTTAAGGTCTGGTTCAACCCAAGTGGTAAATATTTGTTAATACCTTTTTGTCACTCCAGTCCTGAAACTGAGATAAAGATTACAGCTCTACCTGCTCCAGACCTACCCTAGCAAAGCCTACATCAAATCCCTGCAAAAAATTGATGGGCACACAATTTGGAAGTTGACAGTCTCACCAAGTTACAGGAACTTTGGTAATATCATGTGTTTTAGACAGATCTGCCCTAGGGAAATACAAAACCAAGCCTATACAAGTTCAAGGTGATCAGAAGGAGTTATGTCCCAACTAGAATAAAATCAACAATCACTAGAGGAAGATAACAGAGCACACAGTCTCTACAATTTATCATCCAAAATGTCCAATATACAAGCAATAACCCCACTTATGTAAATAAACAAATGTTAATCAGAGAAAAAAAAAGCAGTCAATAAAAATCCATTCTCAAGATGGCTGAGAAAGCTGCCTTTAGAAGACAAAAATGTTAAAAGTTATCATAAATATATTGATTTTTTTTATTTTAAAGATTTTATTTATTTTCTTGTCAAAGAGAGAGAGCACAAACAGCAGAGTGGCAGGCAGAGGGAGAAGCAGTCTCCCTGCTGAGCAAGGAGCCCAGTGTGGGATTCAATCCCAGGACACTGGGATCATGACCTGAGCTGAAGGCAGACACTTAACCAACTGAGCCACCCAGGCACCCCTATAAATATATTCAAAGAGGGTCACCTGGGTGGCTCAGTTGGTTAAGTATCTGCCTTCGGCTCAGGTCATGATCCTGGGGTCCTGGGATTGAGTCCCATGTTGGGCTCCCTGATCCACGAGAGCCTGCTTCTCCCTGTGCCTCTCTCTGTCTCTCATGAATAAATACATAAAATCTTAAAAAATATATATAGATATATTCAAAGAATTGAAGGAAATATGTTTTATTGAGTTAATATATATAATCTTGTATATAAAATTATATATAATCTTAGCAGAGAAATGGAAAGAGTTAGTGATGGAAAAGTAAGTGACCATAAAAAGTGAGTCAATAGATATTACCCTATCTGAAGAGTCGAGGAAAAAAAAAAGATATAAAAAAAGGTTGAAGAAAAATAAATAGAGGCTTATGAAGTTTGGAGGAATATTAAATAGTCTGACATACATGTAATAAGAGTCCCAGAAGGAAAAGAGAGAGATCAAAATACAGATAATAAATAAATAAATAAATAAATAAATGCCAAATTTGATCAAAACATCCAATTACAGATCTAATAAACCCAAGTAAGTCTAAGAAACAAAGTAATTTGTCACATCATAATCAAACAGGCAAATATCAGGAGAAAATCTTCAACACATGTACAGAAAAATGGCATAGAGTATATGAAAGATAAGAATGGTACAAAAAATTATCAGAAGCAATTGAGGACAGAAGATAATGAAGAAGATAATGACATGACAGCTTTGAAGAGCTAACCACAATAACAACAAAATCCTTTCATCCAATAATTCAATATTCAGAACGAATATCCTTTAAAATTTAAGATTAAAATAAATACATTTTCAGGTAACTGAAAGCTTAGGGAATTTGACACCAGACCTGAACTATAAGAAATGATAACGTATTTTTTTAAGCTGATGAATTAAATAGAAACTAAATCTACGGGGAAAAAAAACATGAACACTGAAAATGATAAATAAATGAATAAGTAATGTACTCTCAGGTCTTCATATATATATGACGAAAAGTAATTCAGGGGATATAGGTAAAATAGAATGGTGTGATGGGTTTTATGTTATATAAAGCTGTCAAGGAATCCAATGCCTCACTGATAAGAGACATTTCATTACAGATCTAAAGAAAGTAATGGAGTCAGCCATGAGGATGTCTAAGAGAAGAGTGTTTTAGACAAAAAAATAAACAAAGACCCTGAAATGAAACTATGCTTGGGGTATTCAAGGGTTGAGAAGGAATTCTGAGTAGGTGGTATGGACGGAAGGAGAATGGAGTAGGTAGCAGAAAATAAGGACCAGATCAAGTTCCAGAACATGGTGAGTACTTGGCTTTGCTCTAAGTGTGACAGGGAGCCACTGCAAGGTTTTGAATGAAATGACATAGTATATCTTTAATTTTAAAAATGTCACTCAGGTTCCTGCAATGACTAGAGATGAGAATGCTAAAGATGGGGACTGAATAGAAAAAAAATCAAAATCTTAATATATTTTCAAGGAGAGGCCAACAGGATTTAAGGATGGATTTAATACAGAGAGTGAAAGAAAAAACAAGAATGATTTGCTAATTTCTGGGAAGTTAATGTGATGAAGACTTTCGGTGATGTTTCAGTTAGCATTCATCAAAAAACAGATGGCATACTGAAATCAGATAATTTGAAAAGAGTTTAATTAAAGGAAGAGATTATTTACAAAGGTTGAGTCTGGGAAAATCAAGAAGGGTTTGTACAATATTCTGGGGGGTAATAACTGATGAGAGAGCGGTTGCCATTATAATCCCTAAGTCTAAGGGAAGCAACAGTTACCACAAACCATAAAGAGGACTTCTGGAAATAGGACTGCTCAAAGAAAGCTGTGTTCTTCAGTAATGTGTTGTAGACAACACATGGTGATCTTAGCAAAAGGAATCCAGGGCCGTAAATATCCCTGCTCTCTAGACTTCATTCTGGGGTCTCTCATTATGAAATCCAGCTGGAAGTAAGAGGTCAAGGGAGATTCTCGATCCAGTTCATATGGCTGAAGTTGGCTATGGTAGAAAGCAAATTGGAAAAATGTGAATAAGGGATCCAAGGCAGTTATTTGAAGATACATAACACAGGTAGAATGCCAAGAATCAATCATTAGTCAGCAAAGAAATGTTCAGTAGTCTGGAGTTCAAGGGAAAGATTAGCACAAGCAATATAAATTAGAGAATGCCAACATAAATACAATATATAAAACCATGTGGCTGGATGTGTAGTTTCTAATAAAACAGATGTCAAAATCTCATATCTAGGGCTATCTAGAATTTGGTGAGGAAATGAAAGAAATCAGCAAATCAGACTGAGAAGGATTGTTTGGTGAGGTAGCAGGAGAACATGAAAGAATTCTGGCTTATAGCCCAGTGAAGTTTGATTCAAGAAGAAGGGAGGTGATGGGGTGCATGGGCGGCTCAGTCAGTTGAGCAGCCCACTCTTGGTTTTGGTTCAGGTCATGATCTCAGGGTCCTGGAACCAAGTCTTGCATTGGGCTCCATGGTCAACACAGAGTCTGCTAGAGATTCTCTCCCCATACCCCGCCCCTCTCTCTCTCAAAAAAAAAAAAAAAAAAGATGAAGGAGGGAGGTGATTAAAAAAGTGTCAAATATTGCTCATATAGGTTAGTGGGATAAGACCTAAGGAGTGGTTACAATTTTTGGTGTTATGAAACTGATTTTACTGAACAGTATCCAGGTCTGGATTTCACAACACACCCAAATACTTGCCCAATCCAGGAGATCTGGACTTCCTTTGGCTTTGGTGCTCACTCCACTTTGGGGACCATTAAATCAACTTGATCATCTCAAATTGTCATTAAGTAAATTAGACATCTTAAAGTAAAACTTCCCAAAGCTTTTCTAGCAACAACTTAAATTTAGAAAGGTCTTTAAATCTCTATAATGATTATTGTAAGGCCAACTGAATATATACACTGTAATTTGTTAGATTGGCTTAATCTACACATTTATCCTCTTGTTAATGAGTGTTAACCTTGTGGAAGGTACTGAACCATGCTCCGCGATGACATATTACTCTACCAGTCCTCTTGTTTCAGTAGGCTTCAGCATACAGGGGATATAAATACATGGTAGAACAAATCTCAAGGCATAGTCCTCCTATTCACCTATCAACTTACCTCCCTGAAAAACAGTATCTTTGTTATCTTAAAGTAAAGAAGAGTAGAAATAAAATTTACTTTCCAGCAGGGCCTAAATCTAAGAAGTATACAGGATACCACATTGACCACCCAATTATATACTCATCTTCCTTCTGATCTGGATATAAATTTGTGTTTCATGGTGTGTGAAGGTCAGTTACAAATATTATAGATGACTTTGAACTATGATTATTTGTAACAAGAGCTCCCATGAGTTTTTCAATTCCTCAGTTATTTTATATTTATGAACAACTACCGCACATTCAGTTTACTCTCTACGATACTGAAAATCCTTTCAGGACACTTTCCTTGGTGCCTTTTCTTCCCACAAAGTCTGTAGAGGTCTGAAATCTTTATTAAAGTTTCAAGTCACTTTCTCACAATATGTGTATGTTTAGCAAAGAAATGCAGTGTCCCTCCTGATATTGGATATTTAGTTTTAGGCCCTCATGAGAAACTTAAATGTTAAAATTGATATTTTAGTCATAAATTCAGTAATAATATTCCTTGTAACTACTATAATTGGAAATTCCCCTTAACATATAGTGTTGCCTTTTCAAAAAACTTGAATCATTTCTCTTGAACAACTCCAGGAGAATATTGCTTCTCTTTGCCTTTCTCGTTCATCTAATTGCTTTCTTATTGATTCATATTTGGATTTCTTTCCATTGTATTATGGATCCCACTGGAAAAAGAGCAAGCAAAACTTGTATGTTTGTTAACATTCATCACAGGGCACAATTCAGGGTCTATCACAAAGTGCAATCATTAAAAATATGGTAAGTGTATAAATTAAGGCAATCTTGTGAATTGGGGTTTGTTTATTCATTATGTGAGTTAGAAAGTATGTGTTTCTTTGTGTGTACGTGTTATTAAACACATATCTGTTTCTTCTTTTCTTGACTAAGTAATAGTCAAATAGCTGCAGATTGGAATAATGTTTTATACAATTTTTAATGCCCGGATCTTATCAGAATGTCTGGTGCACAGAAGACACACACTAGGTACTAGTTGAACCCAACTGACTTGCCATAAAATTGTACTGAATTTCTAACTGATTGTCATATCCTCCTGTAATTCAGATAAAGCAATAGAAGAAATATTTCTTATACGTCTCATATATACATATGTATATATTTGTATATGTATTTATATATTTAAAATGCTAATATAGGGGCACCTAGGTGGCTCAGTCGGCTAAGCATCTGCCTTCAACTCAGGTCATGATCCCAGGGTCCTGGGATGGAGCCCCACATCAGATTCCCTGCTCAGCGGGGAGCCTGCTTCTCCCTCTCCCTCTGCCTCCTGCTCTCCCTGCTTGTGCTTTCTCTTTCTTGCTCAAATAAACAAATAAAATATTTAAAAAATAAAATAAAATAAATAAAATAAAATGCTAATATAGTTCTCAAAAGCTTCTATTAAGTGGAAAAAGTTTGAAGGAATGACCCATATTTTTTAAGTAAGGGTTACAGGATTACAGATATCTTAAATCACTAATATTTTAGAGAATATGACAAAAAACTAAAGGTCTTCTCCCTTGAATCATCCATATATATTCATGCAAAGTTTGATTCCAAAGGGTTCACAAACCCTAACTTCCAGTATCCAAGGGTCACAGATAAAAGCACAGATTTATAGCAATCCATATGAAAAGATCCCAATATATCATTTCAATCCATGACTGAGGAAACCATGTTTCAGTGATACATCCCTAATAATCTCAAAGCATAATAACAATATGTTGATAAAAATAATAATAGAATAATATGTGTAGTATCATGCAAAGGAAACAATAATGAATCTGGGATTAGGTATCCTACATTCAATTGTATAATACCATTAAGAAATTTTATTCTTCTTTGACTCAGAACATCAGCCCACATATTGGACATTGCAGAGCAACTATGGTAGGCACTCAGTAAATATGTGTAATCTGACTAGTAATTATTATTTTTTTAAAGATTTTATTTATTTATTCGACAGAGATAGAGACAGCCAGCGAGAGAGGGAACACAAGCAGGGGGAGTGGGAGAGGAAGAAGCAGGCTCTCAGCAGAGGATCCTGATGTGGGGCTCGATCCCATAATGCGGGGATCACGCCCTGAGCCAAAGGCAGACGCTTAACCGCTGTGCCACCCAGGTGCCCCCTGACTAGTAATTATTATCCCATCTTCTCTCTGTGATGGTTAGGCTGATAAACCCAAGTTATAATAATTTATTCTCTAATAACATTTTCTGTTAGCTCAATATGTGAACTTTAATTTTAAATTCATTTTAAATTTTGTTTGTTTTTAACCTGAATTTAGATTAATATTTTTAATATTTAACTTTGCATTTACTATAACGTTTAGTGAGATGCATAATTGGGGTTCATAAAAAATTAAATGAATGTGTTCAGGAAATAATTATATATTAGTTTACTTCTTTCCCCCTACTTTCTACTCTTGAGGCTGACCTTACAAAAAATATCAGGGTTGTGCAATTTGAGGCACATGGAACTTGTTTTACTGTTTAATTCATTGACATTTGGCATCATTTTATTTTTTTTCTAACCTGATAGTAGGTAAACATCCCCAAGATGTATGAATTCAGATATATTCTAAATTTTTAATTTTTTTCTTCTTTGTTCATAATTGAAGTTTTAAGCAATATTAAAAGTTCAAGATACATCAATATGACCTTACATTTCTTTAATAAAATAATAAAGTAACTTCACATTTCTAAAAAAAAGTCAATGTATAACCTTATTTTTTAATGCACACCAATGATGCTTAAAATAACATTTAGCAGGCAAATGTAGATATTAATGGCCAAATTTTACTATAGTTTTCTGTTTTCATTTCAATGATATATAATTGTTGACATGTTTATCCAATAAAATTCTAATCATAAATGATTACCACTCAATTGTAGCTGCATAAATTTTAAAAATATAATTTTAAGTTGTAAAATATCAGTGAAATTTACAATAAAATCCAATTTATATCAAATTCAAAATTACACTATGTAAGGTTGTGTCTGTTAGAATTATTTTTCAGTATCTTGGGAAAATGTTTGCCAAAGTGATGTCCCCTCAATAAAAGACATCTTCAAAATTAAAAAAAAAATTACACTATATATATAGTGAGATTATAAGGAAAAAAGAAAGCATAAAATATTCAGAATATCTGTGTCAAGAATGTGAACAAATAGCAGTAATACTCTCAAATTGGCTTGTGCGAGTACACAGATGTTTATTTTATTATTCTTTATATTCCATATGTGTATTAAGTGTACTCCTGGGTATGCAAGAAACATATCATTAAAACAGAATAAAAACATGTAAAAGGCTGAGTTCCAAACTGAGGAAAAATACAACACACTTGTAAAATCCTTTCTATATGCAAAGCAATATATTTGGAAATTAGTCATACTTTTTTTCATAAACATTTAAAGTATTTGTATATCCGTGGAATTAAAAATAAAATTTTGGTAAAATTCCAAAAATGTTTCTGTGGCTGGCAGTTTTTAACCATTCAACTAACTGTCTCCTCAAAATTCCTGATTTCTAGTTCATGTCTTTGGCCAACACTTCCTCTACTCAGGAAATGGATATTTTCTCAGTATTATTATCTTAGTTAATTGTCCACCAACATATTTTTATAATTAAAAACGCATTTTAGGGGCACCTGGGTGGCACAGTGGTTGAGTGTCTGCCTTCGGCTCAGGGCGCTATCCCGCCTTTGTGGAATCAAGCCCCACATCGGGCTCCTCCGCTATGAGCCTGCTTCTTCCTCTCCCACTTCCTCTGCCTGTGTTCCCTCTTTCACTGGCTGTCTTTATCTCTGTCAAATAAATAAATAGAATCTTTAAAAAAAAAAATAAAAACGCATTTTAATGGTTCATTTCTTTAAACAGCCAGTTTTGTAAAACACTGTTGTTGAATTCCAGAGAAGGGGGCTTTTTATTTTTAAATCTTATTTTCTATAGATAATTTTTATTATTTTTTTATTATTTTAAAGTCTTTAAAGGAATTTTAGACTATTTAGAACTATAGTAATTTTAAATTTTCTACAATAAAAATAGATCCTTTTCATTTATGTGATCACAGATGGCCAGTCAACTTTTGACCAGAAAATAATTGGAGAAAACCTTAACATATTTAGAAAAGGGTGCTTTGTTTTCTTTTCCCCTTTAAAACATTATATTGTAGCGTTATTTTCTATTTTAATTTAAAATATTGTTTGAGAGAACTAGTAATGTCTCATAAAATATGGTTTTGTTTGAAGAGTACTTAGAGCTCCGTTAACTTTAAATTTACTGCAACTTAAAAAATCCTTTTTATCTATGCAAGCACACAGTTGGCAAGTCTAAGTAATTGACAAGATTGTGCACAATATTTAACAATGCACCGTATTGCAAACAAAAAAGCAGGTTTTCATTCATGTAATCATTAAGATCTAATTAAAAACTTAAAAGTCTTTCAGCATTTTGACAATTCTGTGTGCATGTCATTCAAGAAGATATGGCAGTTAGATTCAAAAAATTAATCTCTCAAAAGGCAAAATATTCAATATAAACTTAAAGAGGCTTAAAATAAACCAGTGGTGAACCAGTGATGTTTGTCATTCTTGTTATTCTTATTTGGCTGCATAGTTTCCACATTAGTGCCAAATAGCATTGTCCTTAAAAGCCCACTTAAAGCCTTTTATTATAGCACAGGACTTTAGTTCTTGGCGTACCTACCTATGGGCTCAAAGCAATCTGATTCACGCTTACTCCCCTTTCCTTTGCCTCATTATTTTTCAGATACCCAACATCCACCTCATAATTTTCTGATGCCTTCATTCTTCTTAGCTCCTTGTCTCCTTTCTTTCTAGCCTTTTCCTAGGGGACTTCTTGTGCAATGTTGGGGTTTTTTTTTTAATCATTTGTTCTATTATTTTACCTCAGTATGTTCCTTATTAAATAATAATTTTTTCATGAATTTTACTTTTTCTTTGTTTACTCTTTCAGTTCAGACAAAAACACACTTCAGACCCTTCATTGTCCACAGTATCTTGACATATCTGTGTGCAAAGTGCCATCTCTACAACATTTTTCATCCCTTCCTGAGGTTATTACATTATCTTTTGTCCTTATTCTTGTGCTAAAATTGCTTTCTCAGAGTATTAGCTTCTGCTAAAGTATATGAAATAAAGAAGAAAAAGGAGCATACATGGATGGCGAAATGGAGACCCAAGGAAATAAAAATACCTGCTTAGTGTAACAAATATATCAACAAAACATGGATTCAGAACTTGATATTTATGATTTCTTGTTGAGTAAACTTATACAAATTGTAAAACTAACCTACATCATAGCTTCCTTTTCTAAAAAAAATAAATAAATATTAGGTTTCTTTTTTGCTGCATTGTTGTCAGTTAAATAAAATAATGTGTTAAGATTTTATGCAAGTGACTGCCAAATAATAAGCACAAGCCAAATATGTGTGTGTGTGTGCTCTTAGTATTAAAAATAATCTTTTGGTATTTCCTAACTAAAGAGAGAATTAATTTAAGTTGAAATAAAACCACAATATTCAGTGTCTGTAGAATGAATAAGCATATTCTTGTCTCTTGATACTGATATGAAATCCATATTTTTTAATTATAGACAAAAGTTATTACTCATCATTGGCAGAAACTAATATCTATTTATATGACAATGTAATAAACAAACTTAAATCTTATCACATTTTGGGATTCCAAGAATGGTAAATTCTGTAGAGTTTAAATATAGTTAATCTTCTTTTAAAATTGAGTCATGCTATTATATTTTAATTGATACATGTGACTATCAATGAAAGCAGCTCCTGTCAAAAAAGAAAACTAAATAAATGATCATTTGTATTAAACAAATAAATAGGTGTTGGCTAACTTCTTAATTTTTAAAAATATAGATGATATATTTTCATTTTTTTTCCGTCATTAAGGAAAATATGACAGCATGGCCAGAATTTTCCATTCATATAAGATCACAGAAGTAAAAATACTTTTCTATACAGGTCAGTGGACTAACAATTACAGCCAAATATTGCCAAGGTCACAGTATGACACTTTTTTTTTTAGATTTTTTTTTAATTTATTTATGTGACAGAGAGACAGCCAGCGAGAGAGGAAACACAGCAGGGGAGTGGGAGAGGAAGAAGCAGGCTCCGCTGAAGAGCCCAGTGTGGAACTTGANTGAAGAGCCCCATGTGGGACTCGATCCCGGAACGCCGGGATCACGCCCTGAGCCGAAGGCAGACGCTTAACGACTGCGCTACCCAGGCGCCCCCCCAATGCCGTTTGATAGATAAAGAAAGTAAGGCCGAGAGAGGTCCTGGACTTCAGGTCCAAGGTTACGTGAAGGGGACAGTTATAGAAATGAGTTTGAGTAACGACAAGATATACACGGGGCCACATAGAGGGATCTTAAAACTAATGCCGAACGGGGCGCCGGGCAGGCTCAGTAATAGGAGTGTGCCACGCTTGATTTCCGGGTCATGGGTTCGAGCCCCACGTTGGGGTACAGATNTTCTAACACAGGACTAGAATATAGTCTCAAGGAGTCCATCTTAACTAGTCAAAGTCTCATTATTTCTAAGTTCTTATTAGATGTATATATATATGCCCAATTCCATAAATATATCATAATTTAAAAATCTAATCTCTAATAGGCAGTGCAGAAGGAGAATATATAAATCAAATTCTATGAATTCATATGAGTTATTTATTTATTTATTTATTTATTTATTTATTTATTTATTTTAAAGATTTTATTTATTTATTCGACAGAGATAGAGACAGCCAGCGAGAGAGGGAACACAAGCAGGGGGAGTGGGAGAGGAAGAAGCAGGCTCATAGCGGAAGAGCCTGATGTGGGGCTCGATCCCATAACGCCGGGATCACGCCCTGAGCCGAAGGCAGACGCTTAACCGCTGTGCCAACCAGGAGCCCCCATATGAGTAATTTATTTAATCTGAGACTGTCATAGGGTGGATTGATTCATGTCTTGGTACCATGCCTCTTAGCATCCATTCTGAAGAATTAACCATATGGTAGAAACAAAGAAATCAGGAATGTATAAAATCATCCACTGATTCTTTAATTTTTGGGGGGTTATGAAACTGTCCCTCATAGAAGTTATCAATAATCTTTGAATAAAAATACAAATACGTGCAAGGAAAAACTACGTTTCCACAAGTCCTAGAACTGCATTTGCAAAAGTAAAAAGGGACACACATACACACGCACACTCACACACACACACACAAAATCTCAATATGATTAGCTTTGAAAATTCCTAGAGCTATACACAACTTGCCTATTCAACACACACACTGAAGTTCCTGTTCATGAGAGTCCATCCCTCTTCATATGCTTTTCATAAATCCTTCATTCTCCCTCCCCTTCCAGAAATGTCCAAATCTCCAAACCCCAAAACAAGATATAAACAAGACATGATCACTGTCCCCAAGCAGTCAACAACAATCTTGTTGTTATTGTTTGCATGATATAACATTAATATTCTGAATAATTCTGGGCAGTAGCGGTCTTTCAAAAGTCTTTGAAGATTGGCTGATTAATTTGTTAATTGACTGACCTCATTGGCAGACCATCCAATTGAACTCATTCTGAGAATTTTGCTTTACTAAAATTGTATGCTATTAAGCCAAAGGTTAGCCTTTGTAATTGTTTTCATTGGGAAATCTGATTTTCCAGTATCCCCCAAGGGCCTTGCTTGCTTTCCTACAATTAGTTTTTCATTTCTAAGGTCCACATTTTGATGACCCGATGCCCCTCGATAAGCAGAAAAATACAATCTTATCTTTGGGGAAGATTTTATAGATGAGGGTGGAGGCTCTTACTTCAACTAGATACAATATAAGAGAAGTTATATTTATTTAAATTACAAATTTGAATTTCATTTTGTACTGTGACAGAAACCAATCAATCTTCATGGGAAACAAAGAGTGTGAAGCATTTATGATGGAAGCAGCATTTAAATGTGATGCAGTTTTATAGAGGCACTTGTTATAAGAGCTCCACAAGACTGATTAACTAAAGTGTTTTATGTTAATGTATTTTAGCCTCAGTAGTTTTTACATGGGCTACAATCTAACTAGTATATGTGTTTTAAAAAGCGAATTTGACAGAGATATAAGAAAAGATATTGTAGAATGCATATTTCTTTGCAATAGAATCTAATGTGGGATATCAGAAATTACAATTTATTATTCTTAAGCAAAATGTAAGTTTCAAAAAAAAATCATTCCAAAGTACAAAGTGGAAAAATTGATTTTTCTCTCTATAAAAAATAGACACAGCCTCCAACTTACAATGGTTCGACTTACAATTTTTCAACTTTTACAATGGCACAAAAACAACATGCATTCAGTAGAAACTGTACACTGAATTTTGAATTTTGATCTTTTCCTGGGATAGTGGTATGTGGTACCATACTCTCCCATGATGTGGGGCGAAGGCAGTGAGCCACAGCTCCCTGTCAGCCACATGATCGTGAGGGTAAACAACCCATACACTTACAACCCTTCTGCACCCATACAACCATTCTTTTTTTCACTTTCAGTATAGGATTCAATAAATTACATGAGATAGTAAAAAATGTATTATAAAAAGGCTTGGTGTTAGATTATTTTGTCCAACTGCAGGCTAATGTAAGTGTTCTGAGCACACTGAAGGTAGGCCATGCTAAACTATGAACTTCCACAGATTAGGTATATTAAATACATTTCAACTTATGATATTTTCAACTTATGATGAGTTTAGCAGGACTAAATCCCATCATAAGTCAAAACAGATATGGATTTAACTATCCAATTTCTTAATTAAATCAACTCTACTGTTAAAATTAAATTCTTAGGGAGAATATGTATTATCAACATGGAATGAATAATCATAATTTTTACATCATCCACTTCCAGCCAGGATTGCATAGGGAAGCAATATACCTTCCTGACAAAACGATACAAAAACTTTCTTACAAAGACTCTAAAGGGACTTTCAGCAAAGACAATGAAGCAATAACTAACATACAGATGTCCTTCCTAGAAATATATTAAAATGAGAACTTTGTCAATAAAAGCCAAAAATAGAGAAAAGAAATACAGATTATAACTGAAATGCACTTTAAAGAATTTCTCCTGGACATGGTAAAAATGAAACTGAACTAAAGATAGATATATTCAAGAAAGAAGTTCAATGTCATAAAAGGTAAGTAAAGAAAATATTGTCAGAACACCACAAACATTCTTAATTGGGATGATAGATTAATAGTCGCCATTTTTTACAAATCTCTGGATGATTGAGTTCAGGGTTTTTTTTTCCATTTTTCTGTATTTTCTAAATTATATATAGATCTCATGCTGATCAAAATGATAAACAGAATACTTGTAAGACATTCAAAAGAGTAGAAAGCATGAACCCTATCCAAAAGGATATATAAACCAACTTAAACAAACAGAAATGAGAGAATTAAAATACATGAGCACATATACAAAGTATATATATACACACACACAATTATATATATAAAATAATACTGTTAGGAGAAATTGATACAGTGGGCATTAGAATGGGCAGTTGGTAAAAAAAAAAAAAAACTTCAAAAATATGTTTCTGAGAAAAATAACTTCCAATGGAACAAACTTTGAGAAACACCCCTTGATAAATGCTCCCTTGGCCAAGTTTAATTCCTTCATTGCACACTTCCTGCCATTTTTGTCTTAGGACCAATGGTGTCAAAGGCAGCTCAGTAACAGAGTAAGGGAATGACAAAGGGGAAATCTGTACCAAGGAGAGGGAAGAGCAGTCACTGGAAGCTGGAGAGAAAAGACTGAGTACCACCAGCATTAGACTTGCACCAGTGACTAGATGGGGTGGGTGAATGGTTGGAGGTTAGCAAGGACCCAGAATACATGAGGACATGCATTAGGTTTCATGGTAGCCACACATACCCTTGACTTCCACTTGGGGTTTGAAGCTTTTGTACAAAGCTTTTGGAAAAGAATGCAGCGACAGCTGTATTTTTACGGCTTTGGTTGTAAACTGAACTTTAAGTAAACAGAAAATATTATGTACCACTGGCAAGATTAAGTTTTTCTTCACTATTGTCAGGACTTGACATTGCTGAAGTTTCAATTAGTTTTTGAAATCAAGGAGTTCTCATTTTTGATCAATAATAATATGGGTGATAATTATGTATTATGCTAAAAGAAGTATGTACCAAACGCGTAAGATGAAAGTTATTTTCAATTATAAAAATTTGATTGAAGAAATCCATACACATTATTCTAAAGCTAATATTTATCCTTGATTATTATTAAAGTTTTAAAATAGTATTTTTTTACTCTAGTGCTTGACATATATGATGAATTGATGCTGAATTTTAAGCATTATGTTTGCAAAAAATAAGGCAGAATCAGGTGTCTGAAAATTTTTTGGTTCTAATTACTACTTTTGAAAATAATTCTGGGCAAATTACATTAATCTGAGCTCATCCTTCTTATCACTACAATGGAATAATCATAATGGTGATAATGACAATTATAACAAATCTTAAAAATTTAATGGAACATTTATGAGGTGTTCTGCAATCAGCACAACAAACTCCTCTTTGATTTGAGGAACCCTCCTCTGTGAGTCTTGGAGGAAGACAGGGACTTACCTTCTCCTAAAGAAGTGAAGGTGAGCTGCTAGTTTTTCTACAATTCTATAACTAGAATATGTGTACATGCCTCAGGTTTGGCCCTCCAGAATTTCACACTTAGGACTTTAAATATTGAACAATATCCCAAAGAAGCAAGTGGGAAACTTCTCACAGTGGTGGGGATGGTGACAAGAATCCAGGAGGAGGAGTGATGAGTGATGAGTGGCCTTCACAGTTCAGCTGTGGAGGGCTCTATGGCAGCATCCAAGCCTGCATGTCTCATGGAATGGCTGTCCATAATTCATACCTGCCTATTTTCTTTGACTGACAAAATATCTTGTCTATTCCTAAGTCACCTGATACCCTTCAAAAAAATTCTTCTGCTAAAGATCTCCCAATCAATGTCTGTTGTTTGTGACTAAGAACTGTAACACCAATTAGCATTCATGGTGTAAACAAGAAGATGAAAAACATGAAATTCTATAACACTTCAGTATAATGATTTCTTGGAAAACATATTTTTAGTTTAAACACATTGTAACCTTTCTAACCTCTCATTATCTTCAGCAGAGAGTCCCTCCTCCATTAATAAGGAACAGTGTATTAGTTTTCTATTGCTGCCCTAATAAATTGCCAAAAACTTAGTGGCTTAAAATAACGCAGATTATTATCTTACATTTCTGAAGGTCAGAAGTCCAAAATAGGTCTAAGCAGACTAAAATCAAAGCGTCAGCCCAGCCGCATTCCTTCCCAGAGGGGGGGAATCCATTTCCTTGCCCTTTTCAAGGTCTAGAAGCTGCCCATATTCCTTGATTCATTAACCTTCATCCACCCTCAAAATGAACTACAGAAGGTCAAGCTGTTCTCACCTTACATACCTTAACTTCCTCTACTGCTTCCTTCTTCTACATTTAAGTACCTTTATGATTATGTTTTCCCCATCCCGATAATTCAGGATAATCTCATTTTAAATTAACTGAAAACCTTAATTCTATCTACCACTTTAACACCCCTTTACCATGGAAGGTAGCACATTCACTGGTTTCAGAGATTAGGATTTGGATACCTCTAGGGGGACATTATTCCACCTACTGTATAGAGCATTCCAATAAATGACTTGCGTATGTGCATTAAAAACTGCATGAACAGCTACAGAAATAATGAAGGATTTAAGGCAGATTACAATATTA
Source organism: Ailuropoda melanoleuca (assembly GCF_002007445.2). NCBI lineage: Eukaryota > Metazoa > Chordata > Mammalia > Carnivora > Ursidae > Ailuropoda > Ailuropoda melanoleuca. Next base: position 100,093,113 of record NC_048224.1, read on the forward strand.
ACCCACAACAAATCATTTTAAACTATTCTAAATAGTTTATTCATGGGAAAAATTTTGTGTTTATACCACTTTTTAAAACCGATATTTTTTATTATGTTCAATTAGCCAACACATAGTACATCATTAGTCTTTGATGTAGTGTTCAATTCATTAGTTACGTATAACACCCAGTGCTCATCACAACACGTGCCCTCCATAATACCTACCACCCAGTTACCCCATCCCCCCACCCCCTCTTTGAGGTTTGTAAAGGATTTCTGAAAGTAACTGAAAAGGCAACAAGTAACTTCATACCTGTTGTAACCAAAGTAACTGAAATCGGTGTTATACAAAAGCTAGGGTCTTAGGAAATTGTGTCTCTAGATAATACCCCTTTTATTTAATATCAGTGATAGTAGAGACAGAAATCTAGAGGGTTAAGAAGGCATTTGCTACAAATTGATAAACAATGAAAAGCTGTCAGGGTCAAAAAACTTGAAATACATTAGAATAAATGTGTATGAAGTTAATGAAGATCTAACTATAAATCTGTTTCCATTACAAACAGGAAGAATATTATGAAATATAGAAGAAAACACAAAATTGAAACTATGAAATAGATTTTGGACTATCAAATGGGAGACTGAATATATTTAGGAAACAATAAACTACAGCAGAGGATCACCAAATCAAATATAACTTAGTAATTTCTTTTTAAACAATTCGTCTTAAATATTTCTAAATAACATTTCATGTTTTCCCATCTGTCTTTGAAGTTTTGTCCAGGTTTTACAAGAAAAATTACTGTGCCGCTTTTGTTTGCTTTTCCTATATGAACTGTATTTTAGAGTTATCAAATGTAATTGATATGGGAAAGTTATTCTTTATTCAAAAGATTTCAAGGGCGCCTGGGTGGTTCAGCTGGTTGAGCATCTGACTCTTGGTTTTGGCTCAGGTCATAGTGTCAGGGTCTTAGGATTGAGCTCCGAGGCTCAGTGCTTAGCGGGGAGTCTGTTTCAGATTCCCTCTCTCTCCCTCTCTCTCTCTCAAATCAATGAATCAATCAATCAATTAATTTTTTAAAAAATTCCACTTAGTAAATGCATAGGAAATAAGAGTTAAAAAAAAAAAAGAACCCTCATGCATGTAATTCATGGGATTGGCAATGGCAGACGACACCTGTATGCATTAACTTCATTTTAACATCCCTAAATCGAGGATGATCTTCTCTTTCCTTTCTGTTTCAGAGCCAGATTTTGATAATAGTCAAAAGTATACCATTATCAAAGAGAAGGTAAAGAAAGTGTATTTAGAGCAAAACTAACCTGTCCAAGGTAGACCTGAAACTAACAAGATTTTGTATGTCAGTTATACTTTAATTAAAAAAAAAAAACTAAGCCACCTTAATAATTTATGGCATCAATGTCTAGAGTATTTGAAAGCTTGTCATATATTCCTCAGAAGTTCCTGAGGAGCCTTCATCCTACTTTTTAAATGCTTCCTCCAAGCAATGGCAATAAATTGAATAGAGAATATTATATTTATTTTGCGTTTTTTTTGTTTGACAGTTTCACAAATACCATATTCTAATATAATCACGGATTATGAATATATCACGACTCCATTATGATTCAAATGTACTCATGTTATCGGTCTAGGAACCTAACATTTTAACACTTAACATTTTTAATATCTTAAAATAACCATTCTTAACATTATTTACTTAGGAAATTTTCTGTACATTGAAAACAACAACTATATTATTAATTATTGAAAAACAACTAATATGTTACTTAGGAGAGATTATGGTTCTTTTTTTTAAAATCCATTTCTGTTTTAAACACCTTAATATTTATATTCAACACTTTTCAGATTATCATAATTTAGCATTATTTCACAATTGGACTGCTTCTTTATATTTGAAAATACAAAGTTCTGTAGCAGCAAATGATATAAATGATATTATGTAAAGAAAAAAATCAGAGTTCAGAAGAAATTAATCTCTTGGAAATTACAATAAAATAGAAGCCATGGGATGAGATTATGTGAATTGCAAGTTCAATTTTAAGAACACGTACACAGGTTTTCACTGGAGGATTTCTTCCTCTCTCAGAGCTCTAGAGTGTGCACACCAGGTTAAATCAACTGACCTCCTCATTCTAGTTTCCTCTAGGCCATTTCATTTTCTACACCATTCTATTTAACCCCTAATGTATTTTTCAGGAACTCTTTAACCTTCTCCAATAAATGCACAAGCCTTTAGGGATGTTTGGAGTTTGAGACTATTTGTTTTTAATTGATTGGAGTTCTCTTAAAAAAACAAAACAAAATAAGTTTGTGGGGGCAGTCTTACACAGTACATTCAGTGGCCAATTAAGGTTAATTTTACAGTATTTTATACTAAGCAAATTGTTTTGAACTAATGAAATTCATTGATAAAAGTCATATTATCAACTAAGAAGAAATCAAAACATTAAATTGGAATAATAGTAAGCAATAAGTGACAGAAGAACACAGAACTTTTAGTTGCAATTCTAAATAGAGAAGATAAGAAGCATGAAGATGAAAGCCTATAGAGAATAGGTTGCTAAATGGGAGAAATAAATATTTAGTTTTTCTTTGAAGTACAAATATCACAACTACTACCACCACCAATCTTCCCTTCTACCGTATTGAGGAAAAATTCATACAATTTTCAAAATTATGTTAAAGGAGTTATCATCATCTATCAGATAATCTGAACTCAGTTTAAGAGTCCAAATGTCTAGGTCTAAGCCTTATGTTTTGTTTATATTTCAGTATTCTAACAAGAAGGAGAACACAATACCATCTGCCAGTTGCTGCCGAATAGTCAAATGAATGGTAGAATGCATTCCAAAAGTAAATTCAATGAAAAGGAATCTATATGAATAAGGAAATGATCACAATAAAATAATCATAATCTGTTTGCTCTTATTATTATACAATTCACATAAATATCGCAGTCTTTAACAAAATTTAACTTTGATACACTATGATTAACGAGTGCTCTCCTCAATCAAAGGAGCTGTGATTCATTGTTTAGTGTGCCTGAGGTACAGTAGGATCAAAATAAATGTGTGCCAAATGAGTTCACCTCACAACTATTGTCACAGTAGTGAAATGGAATAGCTTAAAGTAATAGCATGAGCTTGGGTTTTTTTGTTTTGTTTTGTTTTTGCTACAGTGCTTCGCAAGAGGATTAAATGTTTTTAAGAAACCAAGTATATCATAAGATTTCCATTTCATGTAACTATAACTAAAATCCATGTGTTAGAATAAATTATTTTTACTTTAAATATAATCTCTCAAAATATATATAGTATATATTGTGATTGGAATATTTCTTTATATTATATATAGAAAAAAGTTACTTTTCAAATTAGATCAGTCTCTTGAAAATACAGTAATGTATACGTGTATATATAGTATATTTTAGAAAATTGATATTTTCCAAAAGATAAAATTTTTTCTCAATATTAAAATTAATGTTGATGAAACAATTTTACAATTATTGATTAAGTAGGAAATAGATGAAGTGTTTGACTAAATAATTTAATGCATTAAAAGTATGTTGAACTGTGCCTACCTTATATAAATATACACTGATTTATAGTTGCATGCTCCACTTTTCTGACTTCAACAAGTTTTGAGTTTAAATTCAATAGACTTAAATTTTCAAAGTGATTAAATTTAATGTAAGGTTTATTTGGAACAATAAACAATATGAAGTTTTAAAAATTACATGTAATTGAATGTAATTCTGATTGTGCAACCCTATATGTTGTTTAAAGTTGGGATAAATTATAGTACCCCCCAAAATGTGTTCTTTTAGTCAAAAATTTCTAAAATACAAAATATAGACCACTTTTCCAAACTGCATTCTAGAGAGAATAGTGTATGGGATTGTCAGTATTGTTCTTCATACCTAATATGAAATCACTTAAAATGTATCTAATATTATAATTTTTAAAATAAATATTTCACATGCATTAGTGACTAACACTAATTAACATTCATGCCCTGACATATGACAGATGCTGTGATATGACATAACTAATGTCATTACTAATTCAATTTTTTTATCATGCAATGATATAATTTATGTTATAAAGTATATTTAAAACTGTAACTGAAACTTTTTTTAATATTAGAAATCCTTGTGGAGGGGTGGTAACTGGAAAGGAGCATGGTAATGATATGGTTGGTATGTCTTAGATGCTGGTAATATTCTACTTCTCGTACTGGACAGTGGTTGCCTGGCTAAGTGACCTTTGTAAAAAATTTGCCAAACTGCACACTTACAAATTCCTGTATATTTCTCTACTTATAATGACCTGGGAGTTTCCTAATATCAGCCAGTCAGACTACACCTGAGTGAAGCCAGGAGTCAACCCTCTGCATATTTGGAACTTCTAAACAGCTTTCAGCTTCACTATCTTTTTTTAAAAAAATTTTTATTATGTTATGTCACCATACAGTACATGATTAGTTTTTGATGTAGTGTTCCATGATTCGTTGTTTGCATATAACACCCAGTGCTCCATGCAGTACGTGCCCTCCTTAATACCCATCACCAGGCTAGCCCATCCTCTCAACCTCCTCCCCTCTGAAACCCTCAGTTTGTTTCCCAGAGTCCATAGTCTCTTGTGGTTCATTCCCCCTTCTGTTTACCCCCCCTTCATTCTTCCCTTCCTTCTCCTATTACTCAGCCATCAGAAGAAACAATTACCCAACATTTGCAGCAACATGGACGGGACTGGAGGAGATTATGCAAAGTGAAATAAGTCAAGCAGAGAAAGACAATTATCATATGGTTTCATTCACTTGTGGAACATAAGGAATAACAGGGAGATCAGCTTCACTATCTTTAACATGCATATATAGACAAGGAGCTCAAAATATTTAAGAAAATTCTATAATATGAAAAAGAACAGAACAAGTAAGTAACAGGACTACACTTTGAAACAAAGGCTTTACAAGAACAGCCTCCAAAATACATATTAATATACTCAGAAATATAAAAAATCTAATACAATCAGGCAACAAAAACCAGGATCCTCTCCAAAATAAGATCACTCAGAGAACACAAACATGCAAGTAGTAATGAAAAACTCTGTAGGAAATTTTAAATGAAGGTGGAGATATCTCTCTAAAAGGCAAGCAAAATACAAATATGTAGAAAAATAGGAAAGAAAAAATCAGAAAATTGGTGGAAAATGGTGCATCAGTATGGGAGTTCCATTAAATAAACAGAATATAAATAAAGAAGAATACAAATAAACTTTATATTCTTATAAAGAAAGAATACAGAGGGGCACCTGGGTGGCTCAGTCGTTAAGTGTCTGCCTTTGGGTCAGGGCGTGATCCCGGAGTTTTGGGATGGAGCCCCACATCAGTCTTCTCAATGGGAGCCTGCTTCTTCCTCTCCCGTTCCCCCTCTTGTGTTCCCTCTCTCACTGGCTGTCTCTCTGTCAAATAAATAAATAAAATCTTTAAAAAAAAGAAAGAATAAAGAAAGTGGAGGAAATTAAGAAATACTGCAAAACAATTTTACAGAATTTAAGAACCGAGTTTTTTATGAAAAGAATCCACTATGTGCAAGTACAATGGATGAAAACAGAAATATAATACACTGGGTAGAAAAAAAACCATCCTAAGTATTTTTAGAACCAAGGATATAGTGAGAGAGACAGAGAGCAAGGTTTTTCATATAAACTATCAAAATATCAAGTGATCCTGGAAGCTAGCAGAGCAGCAACATCTCAAAAATCAAGAAAAACTATTATCCACCATGAATTTTACCTATCATCAAACTAGCACTTAGTAGGGATAAAATAAAGATAATTTCAGATATTTAATGTCTCAAAGAATTTTATTCCATGCACTCTTTTCCAGAAAATTACTAGACCAGGTGTTCAACCAAATTCGGAATCAAGCAAGAAAGCAGAAGATATGGGATACAGGAAAAAGGATTTTATTAATTTTTTTAAAGATTTATTTCTTTATTTCAGAGGGGGGAGGGGGCAAAGGGAGAGGGAGAGAAAGAATCCCAAATAGATTCCCTGCTGAGTGCAGAGCCTGATTTGGGGCTAGATCCAACAACCCTGAGATCATGACCCAAGCCAAAATCAAGAGTCCCACACTTAACCAACTGAGCCACTCAGGTGCTCCCAGGAAAAAGGACTTTAAACAAAAGAGATGTGTGAGTGCAATTATTGAAATGATCACAGTGGTGGGTCTCTGGAACATAGATGCATATGTAGCAGGGCTAGTGACAAACCAAGGCACTTTTGTAAAGTTGAAAGGCTCTTGGGAGAGACTTGTTGGTAATGTGACACAGAAACACACACACACACGTACCACATGCAGGCACACACATACACACACATACATATTTGAGAGCATCTGATGATGATTTAGGTATAAATGAATGGAAAACTAAACAAATGGGACAAAAAGATGATTGTTTTCTCCAGGAAAAAAAAAAGTGTTTTTCAGAGAAAGATAATATACTTCATGTCCACCTGTCAGTGAAGAGTGAGAAGATATAAAGATAACAAATCTCACTTTTTCATAGTGGAGAGTCAAATATCTATTGATAAGTCAATTATCTATTGATAAGAGCATTGACTATGCTCCTTCTTTAAAAAAAAAAGAACAAAAGAAGCAATATAAGTACATTAAGATATAGAGGCAAATACAGGAATAACTTAACAGAAAATAAAAATTATAACCTCTGAGGAGAATCATAAGGGAAAAAGTTTGTAGATTTTTTTTAAACTCTTAAGCCATGAACATACATAACTTTGATAGATTTTTTAAATAATAACGCTAAACATACTAGGAGCCATGGAACTTCTCTGATCAGTTTCTTCATTTACCAGAAAAGGCAGATGATGCTCAAAATAGTTCATTTTTGGGCAACAATGGCTAGACTAAGTTAATGATAAAAGCCTTTGGACTACAAGGCAGGTGCTCTTTTCCTAAGGAAAGTGGTCTCTGTCTTAAGAAAAACACTCAGGAATATGTTTCCAGATATATATGTGATTACTGAAACTTTCCATTCCATTATCAACATGAAATACGAGTCATTCAATTTTATTGAATATATTCCAAATATATTTTGCTTAAACATTAAAAATAACAGGATAACAACCACAAGGATAAACCCATCTCATGCAGAGAACTATACCTTGTAGAATTCATGAGGATGAACAGTCTATGGCTCAAGTTGGCTCTTTAATACAGGATTCTGAAAATTTTCTAATTTCTAGTTAGTTATGCCAAGTGAGTAAGGAGCCAGTTGTGGAAGGATGCATTTATATACATGCACACAGAACTTCTATTACATTCTTCTTTAGAGTTTTATTCTCATCTCTCACCTGAGCTTGATGTTTCCAAGGTAGTAAAACATAATCTCTGCTTTCCTAGATAAGTAAATCCTTCAGGGTATACTACTTAATCTGATTCTTGCAGTATCACTTTTACAGGGCTCTCTCAATGGAGGACTGGCAAACCAGAGACCTGTGGGTATGTCTGGATTCACTGAAGATAAACACTAGAATTAAATATTGTTTCATTTGTACATGCTTACCTTGAATATCCTCACTCCCAGTGTAATGAATGGAACAGATGCAATCATAATTTAACATTTTCAAGGCAGCTTTCTGGGCTAGCCCCAGGGATGTAGAGGTTTGTTTAAATTTGGCTTATATCAGCAATGAGAGGTTCCAATTTAGGAAAAAAAAACAACTCTGAAACTATAGTTTCTCATACCTCCCTTGACGTTAAAAGAAAATTAAAATCCTTTGGTTTGAAAAAGGACAAATTATCAATGATGTATACGGGAAAGACGGGAGTGGTGAGACAAAGCTAAAAATACAGCTTTATTAAAAGAACCTATAGGGGGAGAGAGGTTAAGATGGTGGAGGAGTGGGGGACACCTTTTTCAGCTGGTCCCCTGAGTTGAGCTGGATAGGTACCAGACCAGCAGGAATATCCACGGAATCAGCCTGAGACGCAGGAAGATACATCTGGATCTCTACAAATGAACATCTCCAGCGCTGAGTATCGAGGTACGAAGCGGGGAGCCGTGAAACCGCGCACAGATATCGGAAGCTAAACAGAAGGGGGAGGGAGCCGCCGTGTCAGGGCGCCGGGAAGCGGTAGCCACCTNTTTGTTTAAATTTGGCTTATATCAGCAATGAGAGGTTCCAATTTAGGAAAAAAAAAAACAGCTCTGAAACTATAGTTTCTCATACCTCCCTTGACGTTAAAAGAAAATTAAAATCCTTTGGTTTGAAAAAGGACAAATTATCAATGATGTATACGGGAAAGACGGGAGTGGTGAGACAAAGCTAAAAATACAGCTTTATTAAAAGAACCTATAGGGGGAGAGAGGTTAAGATGGTGGAGGAGTGGGGGACACCTTTTTCAGCTGGTCCCCTGAGTTGAGCTGGATAGGTACCAGACCAGCAGGAATATCCACGGAATCAGCCTGAGACGCAGGAAGATACATCTGGATCTCTACAAATGAACATCTCCAGCGCTGAGTATCGAGGTACGAAGCGGGGAGCCGTGAAACCGCGCACAGATATCGGAAGCTAAACAGAAGGGGGAGGGAGCCGCCGTGTCAGGGCGCCGGGAAGCGGTAGCCACCTGCAAGGGGGAGCGGACAGACCGCGGACCCGCACGCTTGAGACAGCAGGCTGAGAAGGGAGCTCCGGGAGCGCACGCGGGACGGCTGGCGGTTGGCGGGCCACCTGCACGGGGGAGCAGGCGGACTCGCGGACGGCACCCGCGAGACAACAGACTTAGAACGCGAGCTCCAGGAGCGCGCGCGCAGGGCGGCTGGCGGGCCACCTGCACCGGGGAGCGGGCGGACCGCGGACCCGCACTCTGGAAACGGCAGACTGAGTCCGTGAGCCGGGAGCGTGCACCACCAAGCATCTCACGGAGCTCCGGAGTGGACCCACACGCTTGAGACAGCAGGCTGAGAAGGGAGCTCCGGGAGCGCACGCAGGACGGCTGGCGGTTGGCGGGCCACCTGCACGGGGGAGCAGGCGGACTCGCGGACGGCACCCGCGAGACAACAGACTTAGAACGCGAGCTCCAGGAGCGCGCGCGCAGGGCGGCTGGCGGGCCACCTGCACCGGGGAGCGGGCGGACCGCGGACCCGCACTCTGGAAACGGCAGACTGAGTCCGTGAGCCGGGAGCGTGCACCACCAAGCATCTCACGGAGCTCCGGAGCTCCGGTGTGCTCACTGGATCGAGGCTGAGACCGGGAGCTCCGGGAGCGTCCGCGGGGCGGCTGGCGGCTGGAGGGCCACCTGCACGGGGGAGCAGGCGGATTGGCGGTCAGCACCCATGAGACACCAGACTGAGACGGGGAGCTCTGGGAGCCCGCCCGGGGCGGCTGGCGGCTGGCGGGGTTGGAAACACAAAGGACAGAGATGTGCTGGCCCTGGAAGTGAGGGCTGGGACGCCGGGTGTGGGGCGCACAGCCCGGGATGCTGCAGGGTTGAGCAGCACCAACAGAAACAGAGTTAAAGTGGCCAGAACATCAGTGGAGAACGATCCGCGATCCCTCTGTTCTGAGACAGAGGCTGAATTTCAGCCGCTGCTGCTCTCTCAGAAGAGGCATAGCAAACCGCCAGGGAAAGCCGCCAGAGAACAAAAGCCCGGAAATACCGGCTCACAGGGTGCCCATCCCCATCCCCCCTCGCAAGGGACACAGAGACTCTACCCAAACAGGGTTTTCTGAGTACCTGCAGGCAGGCCCCTCCCCCAGAAGGCAGGCTGAAAAATCAAGAAGCCCACAACCCGGAGCGCCTGAGTGGCGCAGTCACCAAGCACCTGTCTTCGGATTAGGGTGTGATCACAACGCTCCGTAAGGAGTCCTTCATCGGGCTTCTCCACCGGGAACCTGCTTCTTCCTCTCCCACTCCTCTGCTTGGGTTCCCTTTCTTGCTGACTGTCTCTCTCTCTCTCAAATAAATAAATAAACTCTTTAAGGAAGAAGCCCACATCCCTAAGATCTCTATAAAACAAGGGCGCACGGCCTGGGTCCCAGTCAACACTTGGGCTCTGGACAACCCTGCAATCTCTCTTCATCAGAATGACGAGAAGGAGAAGTCCCCCCCAGCAAAGAAAAGATAATGAGTCTGTGGCCTCTGCCACAGAATTGGCCTCGGCCACAGAATTAATACATATGGATGTATCCCAATTATCAGAAATGGAATTCAGAGCAACAATGGTCAAGATGATGAGTAAACTTGAAAAAAGCATCAGAGAAAGCGTTGCTGAGAATATAGAATCCCTAAGGGCAGAAATGAGAGCGAATCTGACAGAAATTAAAAATTCTATGGGCCAAATACAGTCAAAACTAGAGGCTCTGACGGCCAGGGTCACCGAGGCAGAGGAACGCGTTAGCGAATTGGAGGATGGGTTAGTAGAAGAAAAAACGAAAATAGAAGCTGGTCTTAAAAAAATCCACGCCCACGAATGTAGATTACGGGAGATTACTGACTCTATGAAACGATCCAATGTCAGAATCATCGGCATCCCTGAAGGGGTGGAGAAAAACAGAGGTCTAGAAGAGATATTTGAACAAATTGTAGCTGAAAACTTCCCTAATCTAGCAAGGGAAACAAGCATTCGTGTCCAAGAGGCAGAGAGGACCCCATCCAAGCTCAACCAGGACAAACCTACGCCACGGCATGTCATAGTGCAATTCGCAAATATTAGATCCAAGGATACAGTATTGAAAGCGGCCAGGGCAAAGAAATTTCTCACGTACCAAGGCAAAGGTATCAGGATTACGTCAGACCTGTCTACAGAGACCTGGAATGAGAGAAAGGCTTGGGGGGGCATTTTTAAAGCTCTTTCAGAGAAAAACATGCAGCCAAGGATCCTTTATCCAGCAAAGCTGTCATTCAGAATTGATGGAGAAATAAAGACGTTCCAAAATCGCCAATCATTAACCAATTTCGTAACCACGAAACCAGCCCTACAGGAGATATTAAGGGGGGCTCTATAAAGGTAAAAAGGCCCCAAGAGTGATACAGAGCAGCAAGTCACAACCGATACAAAGACTTTAAAGAGAAATGGCATCATTAAAATCATATCTGTCAATAATCTCTATCAATCTAAATGGCTTAAACTCTCCCATAAAACGCCACAGGGTTGCAGATTGGATAAAAAGACATGACCCATCCATTTGCTGTCTACAAGAGACTCATTTTGAACCCAAAGATGCATTCAGACTTAGAGTAAGGGGATGGAGTACCATCTTCCACGCAAATGGACCTCAAAAGAAAGCTGGAGTAGCAATTCTCATATCAGATAGACTGGATTTTAAACTAGAGGCCATAGAGAGAGATACAGAAGGGCACTATATTATTCTTAAAGGAAGTATTCAACAAGTGGATATGACAATTATTAATATATATGCCCCCAACAGGGGAGCAGCAAGATACACAAGCCAACTCTTAACCAAAATAAAGAGACATATAGATAAGAACACAGTAATAGTAGGGGACCTCAACACCCCACTATCAGAAATAGACAGAACACCCTGGCAAAAACTAAGCAAAGAATCAAAGGCTTTGAATGCCATACTCGACGAGTTGGACCTCATAGATATATATAGAACACTACACCCCAGAACCAAAGAATACTCATTCTATTCAAATGCCCATGGAACATTCTCAAGAATAGATCATGCTCTGGGACACAAAACAGGTCTCAGCCAATACCAAAAGATTGAAATTATCCCCTGCATATTCTCAGACCACAACGCTCTGAAATTGGAACTCAACCACAAGGAAAAACCTGGAAGAAACTCAAACACTTGGAGGCTAAGAACCATCCTGCTCAAGAATGACTCGATAAACCAGGAAATCAAAAAACAAATTAAACAATTTATGGAGACCAACGAGAATGAATACACAACGGTCCAAAACCTATGGGATACTGCAAAGGCAGTCCTAAGGGGGAAATACATAGCCATCCAAGCCTCACTCAAAAGAATAGAAAAATCTAAAATGCAGTTTCTATATTCTCACCTCAAGAAACTGGAACAGCAACAGAGGGACAGGCCTAACCCACTGACAAGGAAGGAGTTGACCAAGATTAGAGCAGAAATCAATGAATTAGAGACCAGAACCACAGTAGAGCAGATCAACAGGACTAGAAGCTGGTTCTTTGAGAGAATCCATAAAATTGATAGACCACTGGCAAAACTTGTCCAAAAACAAAGAGAAAGGACTGAGATTATTAAAATTATGACTGAAAAGGGAGAGGTCACGACCAGCACCATTGAAATTGCAAGGATTATTAGAAACTTTTATCAACAGCTATATGCCAAAAAACTAAACAATCTGGAAGAGATGGAGGCCTTCCTGGAAACCTATAAACTACCAAGACTGAAACAGGAAGAAATAGATTTCTTAAATAGGCCAATTAACTATGAAGAAATTGAGTCAGTGATAAACAACCTTCCAAATAATAAAACTCCAGGCCCAGACGGTTTTCCTGGGGAATTCTACCAAACATTCAAAGAAGAAATAATACCTATTCTCCTAAAGCTATTTCAAAAAATAGAAACAGAAGGAAAGCTACCAAACTCATTCTATGAGGCTAATATTACCTTGATCCCCAAACCAGGCAAAGACCCCCTCAAAAAGGAGAATTACAGACCGATTTCTCTAATGAATATGGATGCCAAAATCCTCAACAAGATCCTTGCTAATAGAATCCAACAGTACATTAAAAGGATTATCCATCATGACCAAGTGGGATTCATACCTGGGATGCAAGCATGGTTCAACACTCGCAAATCAATCAATGTGATACATCATATCAACAAGAAAAGACTCAAGAACCATATGATCCTCTCAATTGATGCAGAAAAAGCATTTGACAAAATACAGCATCCTTTCCTGATTAAAACCCTTCAGAGTGTAGGAATAGAGGGTACATTTCTCAATCTCATAAAAGCCATCTATGAAAAGCCTACTGCAAGCATTATTCTCAATGGGGAAAAGCTGGAAGCCTTTCCCTTAAGATCAGGAACACGACAAGGATGCCCACTCTCGCCACTATTATTCAACATAGTACTAGAAGTCCTTGCAACAGCAATCAGAAGACAAAAAGGGATCAAAGGTATCCAAATCGGCAAAGAAGAAGTCAAACTGTCTCTCTTTGCAGATGACATGATACTCTATATGGAAAACCCAAAGGAATCCACTCCCAAACTATTAGAAGTTATAGAACAATTCAGTAAGGTGGCAGGATACAAAATCAATGCCCAGAAATCAGTTGCATTTCTATACACGAATAACGAGACTGAAGAAAGAGAAATTAGGGAATCCATCCCATTTACAATAACACCAAAAACCATGCGTTACCTTGGAATTAACTTAACCAGAGACGTAAAGGACCTATATGCTAGAAACTATAGATCACTTTTGAAAGATATTGAGGAAGACATAAAAAGATGGAAAAATATTCCATGCTCATGGATTGGAAGAATTAACATAGTTAAAATGTCCATACTACCCAGAGCAATCTACACTTTCAATGCTATCCCGATCAAAATACCGAGGACATTTTTCAAAGAACTGGAACAAATAGTCCTTAAATTTGTATGGAACCAGAAAAGGCCCCGAATCTCCAAGGAACTGTTGAAAAGGAAAAACAAAGCTGGGGGCATCACAATGCCGGATTTCGAGCTGTACTACAAAGCTGTGATCACAAAGACAGCATGGTACTGGCACAAAAACAGACACATCGACCAATGGAACAGAATAGAGAACCCAGAAATGGACCCTCGGCTCTTTGGGCAACTAATCTTTGATAAAGCAGGAAAAAACATCCGGTGGAAAAAAGACAGTCTCTTCAATAAATGGTGCTGGGAAAATTGGACAGCTACATGCAAAAGAATGAAACTTGACCACTCTCTCACACCATACACAAAAATAAACTCCAAATGGATGAAAGACCTCAATGTGAGACAGGAATCCATCAAAATTCTAGAGGAGAACATAGGCAACAACTTCTATGACATCGGCCAGAGCAACCTTTTTCACGACACATCTCCAAAGGCAAGAGAAATAAAAGATAAAATGAACTTATGGGACTTTATCAGGATAAAGAGCTTCTGCACAGCCAAGGAAACAGTCAAAAAAACTAAGAGACAGCCCACGGAATGGGAGAATATATTTGCAAAGGACACCACAGATAAAGGACTGGTATCCAAGATCTACAAAGAACTTCTCAAACTCAATACACGAGAAACAAATAAACAAATCATAAAATGGGCAGAAGATATGAACAGACACTTTTCCAATGAAGACATACAAATGGCTAACAGACACATGAAAAAATGTTCAAAATCATTAGCCATCAGGGAAATTCAAATCAAAACCACACTGAGATACCACCTTACGCCAGTTAGAATGGCAAAGATAGACAAGGCAAGAAACAACAATTGTTGGAGAGGATGTGGAGAAAGGGGATCCCTCCTACATTGTTGGTGGGAATGCAAGTTGGTACAGCCACTCTGGAAAACAGTGTGGAGGTCCCTTAAAAAGTTAAAAATTGAACTACCCTATGACCCAGCCATTGCACTACTGGGTGTTTACCCCAAAGATACAGACGTAGTAAAGAGAAGGGCCATATGCACCCCAATGTTCATAGCTGCATTGTCCACAATAGCCAAATCATGGAAGGAGCCGAGATGCCCTTCAACAGATGACTGGATTAAGAAGCTGTGGTCCATATATACAATGGAATATTACTCAGCTATCAGAAAGAACGAATTCTCAACATTTGCTGCAACATGGACGGCACTGGAGGAGATAATGCTAAGTGAAATAAGTCAAGCAGAGAAAGACAATTATCATATGATTTCTCTCATCTATGGAACATAAGAACTAGGAGGATCGGTAGGGGAAGAAAGGGATAAAGAAAAGGGGGGTAATCAGAGGGGGGAATGAAACATGAGAGACTATGGACTGTGAGAGGCAAACTGAGGACTTCAGAGGGGAGGGGGTGGGGGAAGGGGATAGCCTGGTGATGGGTAGTAGGGAGGGCACGTATTGCATGGTGCACTGGGTGTTATACGCAACTAATGAAGCATCAAACTTTACATCGGAATCTGGGGATGTACTGTATGGTGATTAACACAATATAATAAAATAAAAAAAAAAAGAACCTATAATAGGTCATCTAAACCATCTAAACAATTATTTAACCAAAGGTCTTTTTTATTGTTCCTAGGAGCAAGTTACAAATGACGGCCAGTAAGACATTTAAATGAAATGGATTTGAGGAGAAATGTGGCTTTATTTAAAAAAAAAATGGTAAGGAAGAAAACTTGTACGTATCTAAAACGCTAATAATTTGAAAAAAAATAATTGTTTTCTTTACATTTATTCACTTTTTAAAAATATTTTATTTATTTATTTGACAGAGATAGAGACAGCCAGTGAGAGAGGGAACACAAGCAGGGGGAGTGGGAGAGGAAGAAGCAGGCTCACAGCAGAGGAGCCTGATGTGGGGCTGGATCCCATAACGCCAGGATCATGCACTGAGCCGAAGGCAGATGCTTAACCGCTGTGCCACCCAGGTGCCCCTACATTTATTCATTTTTTGTTAATGATTTTGTATTTTTGAAAAAATCCACTATGTCATTCGGAAATGATAGCCGCTTTTCTTTCCCAGCATTTATTTATCGCCTAAATAGTGTTTATTTTAAATCAAGGAATTAATTGCATTTTGTGTGCTGCGATAGTGTAGAGGTCCACTTTACAGAAAATCACTTCAATGATAGGTAAATAGGCTGCTGTAATTTTGTCCTTGGGAAAATTTTTGGCTTAATCCTATTAGCTAGAGGAATGTTTGCATTTCTAGCTAAGAACAATATTCTATTTTTTCCTACAACTCATGACGCTCAAATATCATAACCTGCCAGTGAGTGAAGAGTTTGTTGGCAATAGATGTATTTGTGAAGCTAGTAACAAGTGATAGTACCTTTTCTTGAGAGCCACAAATATTAATACATTCACCAATTATGGCTCATAATGAAGAGAAAATTACCCTCTTGCATATTGAGAGCAGAGTTCTTTGTTGGTGTATGGTCTATTCAGGATGGGCTAAAATAGGTTTTCCTCTAATGGATTCTATAGGCCAATTCTTCAACAACTTGAAGCCTTTTGGGCACTACATCCCTTCTTAAATAAAAGCTCTATTCTCAGTAGGAACCCAGATCAGTAAATATGTGGAAATCATTCAGAAAATAGATTGTGGTTTTTTAATAGATTTTTAAGCAGGTCACTTCAATGCTGATGATGTTTGAATTATCACTGCTCGGAAATTCAATATGTATTCCACTTTAAAGAATTCTTTCTTTCTTTCTTTCTTTATTCATTCGTTCATTCGTTCGTTCATTCAGACAGAGTGTGTATACAAGTCGGCGGGGGAGGGGGCGAGGTGTGGAGGGGTAAAGGGAGAGGGAAAGAGAGAATCTTAAGAAGGCTCCATACATGGAGCCTGACACAGGGCTCAATCTCACAACCCTGAGATCATGACCTGAGCCAAAATCAAGAGTCAGGTGCTTAAACAATTGGGCCACCCAGGGGTCTCTCCTCTTTTTAGAGTTTTAATTGGCATTGGCATATAAAATTAAAGACTGAGATTGTTCCTGCTTATATTATTCTTCTTATAAAGTCTAACTTTATTATATTTGCTAGTCAAAACAAAATATAAAATGCATGTTACCTTGAGATGGGCATACTACTCGTGTTAAACTTGTCTTATCTGAGAGATGTTTTGAGGTATAATTTGTTCTAGTTGAATCTCTACCTGCTTGACCATCTTTTAAAAAAAATAAGGTAAATAATACACAGGAAAATATTAAGGATCTTAATTTTAGACAGAAGGTAGATTAAGTCATTGGATAAAGCAGCCAGAGATCTTTACACATTTCATGCTCTTCTCTGTATATCAGCTTCATTTCCTTTTCTTTCTGTTGACAAATTTTCTGAGTAAAGACCCTCAAGGCAGAATACAGTTAGCTCAAATTTTCATAGTTTATATGCCAAAGTTATACAGTTCCAAACACACAAAAGAAAAACAAAATAAAAAAATAAAAAACAAAAACAAATATAAGTCCATGAATTGCCTCACATTTTCAGGAAATAAATTCTGATTGGCTTAAATTATGTCAACTCCCTACCACGGCAAGTCAACTACAGTCCTAGGATAAGGTTATATGATGAAACGTGAGTCTTAGGTTCAGTCCTATGTCAGAGTCATTTTCCAGGGGGAAAAGAAAAGTTACATTATAAGATAGACAGACTTTCTAACAGATTTGTAGCATTGTATTGTTTTCCATGACTTTGATATTTCACAACCATAAATTATAGTACATATTACAACAATTGATCAAATAAAGTATGTAAATGAAGTACAGAGTTAGTGGTTCTACACAGCAAAGTATTGTTTATAAAAATCTGCAATTTGCCAAGAGTTTGCTTTAATTAGGAGAACGTTTAGAGATCGGATACGATGTCTACTTTCATTTGGTGAATTATTCTGGAGGCAGAGAGAAGGTCAGGCCACATTTAAGCTTTATGAATATTAGAAACAGTGATTAAGTATGCTTTCAGGAAGAGGTGAAAGATACATGATCCTTCTCATCCCAAATCTAGTCACAGCCATATTTGGTAAAATATACCAAGGATGCACACTGAAGCAACATAGATTAGATATAGAGTTTAAAATACAAATGACAGTTCTGATCTGCCTGGCAAAACCATTTGGATATGTATTGCATGTACTTTTATGCGCCAAAGGCTAATGTATTTCTGGATAAACTATACTTACATTTTTTTAAGATTGTGTGATTTTGTTCATTTTGTTTGACTCCTTTTGATACATAAAAAGCATAGCCTTAATTAACAGCATTATTCCATTTGGGGATAGACTATAGTAGAACTTAATTTGAGACAGATACTAACAAGATGTTTACCAATTTAGTCTCCTTATTCTAGACACACAGAAGGATGATCTTTCTCAGTCTTCCTTATAATTATCCTGGGGTGATAAACCGGATTCTAGCCAAATGAAAGGCTAGAAATGATGTGTGTGAATTCAAGACTTGTCATAAAACAATTCGTAGAATCCTCCACATCACTGTCTTTGAACACTAGCTGAAAGAATGCAAAAGGTCTAGAGGACAACTCTTTGGGGTCCCCAGGAGAAGGTAGAGCAGCATGATTACGAAGTCTCTTTCCGTCAGTTGCCACTGAGGAGATCACTCCAGTGCAGTTATCTACTGTCAACCACATGTCACTTGATTAAGAAGTAATCTTAATCTTACTGCATTACATCTCTAAGATTTTAATTTTTTAAAAGCTTACTTGTTTTTTATTTTTGTTTTTTAGTAATCTTTACATCCAACATGGGTCTCGAACTCATTATCCCAAGATTAAGATTTTAAACAGTTTATACACCAGCTATCACTCATGGCCCCAGCAATGTAATTGCAATTCATATTTATACTATAAGAGAGCAACCATATCTTATAATTCTCAAATATTTTAAGGTCAGTGCTCACTCTACTGCTTGTAGTTTCAAGTTTGTTAATGAGTCACTTCTTGAAAGGAAACAAAACAAAATGAAATTGTTCCTTCAAGTTGTAAGGCAACATTTTAAAACAATTTTAGACTGACATGCTTCCACCACTGTAGAATAAACATTACATGAAGGGAAAGAAGTGTATTGTCAGGAGAATAGAACTTTTAGAAGATATACTTTTCATTTTTAGTTCTACCATCTACTAGCTGTAGGGCCTAAGGCAAGTAATTTTTAGTATCTGGGTTTCAATTTCCTCATATGTAACATGAAAGAGTTAGAGCATACCCCCAAGGTCCCATCCAATTCCAAGATTTAATGATCTAGGAATAGCCATGACTTGGAAAGGATGGGGAGTTGTAGAAAATAATGGAAAGAAGAAGGATATAAAGGCTATAGGTTGAAGAAAATAAATGTTGAAATAGAGGTGTGGCAGGGATTACAGAGAGGAAACAAAACTGTAGAATGTCATTATTTACTATAGTTGTAGAAATTCTATGTACAGAAATCTTGATGCATAGAGAGTCATTTTTAAGAGTTAATCTGTGAAACTAAAAAAAAAAAAAAAAAAACTCATTTGAAAGCCTGGGTCTGCAACATATACTTGGAAACATATCGAGATCTCTTTGCACTTGAGTTACCCATTCCGTAAATTAAGATAACTTTTTCTTAAGTGAAAATTATTGTGAGAATTAATTGAATGAGTACACATAAAGAACATAAAATGACATAAAACGCCTGAGATGTATTCCAAAAATAGGGTGCATTTATTTAAGTATGTGCTATTTCAATCCTTTAATTTCCAAGTCAGATTAGGTTTTCACATTTCTGTATGAGTTATCAATTTCCCTTTAATTTGCTGTGTAATGTTGTCAAATGACTTTCCGTCTCTGTACCTCAATTTTCTAATCTATGAAACAGACAAACTGAAATATCTTGAATTATTTTCAAACACTAACATTATATATCAATTTCCTCTGCATTGGTAAAAGCCTCTAGTACTAGCAAAATATGGAAATTAGAGAAACACTAGAAATTACTTCTATATTTTCCCTCTACAGATGTTCCAAGGGCCTGAGGAAAATAGCATATATAATAATCTTTGAAATGGTCAAAACTTGTCTTAATTTTCCAAAATTTTCTAAATTATGTAAAAGACTTGAGTTAAAGAACGAAATAATGGCCTTGAATAATAACACCAAAAATATACTGTGAATATTAAATTTAACTGATATTTCATACATTTCATACACATACAAGAACTAAGGATAAAACAAGTTTTAAGATAAAACTACACATTCAAAATACCCTAAGTAAAGCCTATAATTTTAAAATTTAATTCACTTATGTATTAGCTATATTGATTGTTGATGTGATTTTCATACATACAAAACAGTATTGATGGAATTACTTCCAAGTGATAGTTAACACAAATAATAAAAAGAAAGTGATTTTTTTTTCTAGTGTTCACACTTTAACAGCCATTTTAATTAAATAACCATTTCTCCTGATTTTATTATTCATGGGAAAATAATGTTAAAGGGGAGCTTGAGTAATTGCTAGACTTTTTTTCTGTATAAATACTTAAAATCAAAAGCATAAACCTAAATCAATGTTTTAAGTAATGTTTCTTGAGGGTTACAGGAATCACTTGGGATTTAACTTCAGATTTCCTCGATCTTAAAATGGCACTAAACACAAAAAACATTAATGATTGTACATGTGGTAAATACAATAAAAGGCTGATAGGAAGCAGAATTCTGAAAAACTGCAACATATGTAAGGAAGAAATTTGGGAGATTATTGTAAAGTCCTTGGGATTAATAACATTTCATGTTATTACGTTATTTAAATGTTATTTAAATAAATTTCATGTTAATTAAGCAAAAAGGGACAAAATAACATGAAATTTAACTCAATGTTGAGTCTCAAAAACTATGTTGGAAACCTTCCAGTCCTCCACCTGTCTTTAAATGTAGCTAATGAGATTTTTTAAATTCTGTTCTATATTTTATCTTCTATTATTGAAATATATCAAAGGTGTGTGAAAAATATAAGGATTAAAAAGTCAAAGTTCACATAAATCAACTTAAATATGCTTAGCCAAAGTAGTCTATTAGTTTGTTTCCTTGTATAATTGTGGGGGCTCTGATTTCTGGCAAAATGTTCAGGTTGTGAAACGTGATTATTTTGTATACCAGAACTCAGGCACTATCTATAGTGCCAAATCAATGAACAAGGATTAAAGGAGGCAAGTTTTAACCACAAAAATGGTATGGAAATGAAAGTGAAGTATGAGCCAAGGAGCATAAATCTGTCCGCATCATCTAAGAAATGAAAAACTAAGGTGAATCTACTATTGTACATTTGTGTTAAAACTGTAGGTGTGAGAGCACCCTGTTTATTTAGATGTCTTTCAGAGAATTATCAGCTTAAAGCTGTACAAAGATGTGAAGTGACAGTAATTTTCAGTAATAGGAAAAATATTCTCTAATAAATCCTCAATTATCTAAATAAATGGGAGAAAGATGAATATTTATCATGATGAACAATTTCAATGGCAACCTCATTTCTTTAATTTGCTCTTAAATTTATCTAATGATTTTGTATTTTTACCAGAGAAAAGAGATGTTACATATCTCTTCATTATCTCTACTACTTACTACTGTCTTATCCTACTTTCATAATTCTATCAGAACAAGATACCCTAAAAAATTTCTGACATTTTAGAAATGAGTACATTGTAATGCCCTCACTAATTAAAGTGGGAATGTATTCTAAAGCATCCTTTGATTCATATATCAACATATAGGGTACTGAGTCTTAAGAAGAAGTAGTCTCTCTGAACACTTGTCAGTTTTTTCCTGTTTTCGGTATTTACCCTTCCTAACATGTTTTGGAAAGAAAGATTTTCTTTTCTCCTGTCCACAACTGAGCCATCTACCCCACAATGTGCTCCTAGCACAATTCCTACACCACGGTGGATTACAACTCTCCACTTGGCTGTAATTTCCTAGTGGACGGGCTTATCTGGCAGGATGTGTATCTTTCTGTGTTGTTTTTATAGGTATGAATATCTCTAGTGCCTCACTATTCCATTTCCCAGGAGTCTATGTGTTATCAGACTGGATTGAAAAATTGGAGTCACCCAAAGAAATCACAGTGTAAGAGGCATGGAAACTCGTCTCACATAACAGCCCCAGCAGTGCAAAGGAAAGTTATCCTCGCTAATGCACTGTAGTTCCTAACTTCTCTGTCCCCAAACTTGGCCATTTCTTAGAGCAAATCACCCGTAAACTGCCACGTTGAAAACATGTACTGCCAGAGGACAATCTACCTTCTACCCAGAGAGACTGTTCAGGGTTTAGAATGTATTATCATTCCTTTCTCACACATATTTCCACACAAGCACAGGAACACTGCCATTTTCTGCATTACATTTCTGAGTCATTCAGACTAAAATATCAAAAGTAGAGTTGAGAAAGATGATGTATTTACAGAATAATCAGGGATCTGCTTTGGATTGGGTATTACAAACCCATCAAAGTTATCCAGAATGGGCTTGGTCTCAACAAGTTCAATTTCCCTTGAGTCTCCTGGCCATGGTGAAGTGGAACAGATATGCATCACTTTTTTTCTGTAGTTGAACCTTTAATCATAACATGGAGGCTTTCACTCATAAAACAAATACTTATTATGTGCCCGCTTATATCCCTATTTGCATGTGTTCTTTATATTTTAGAGTCTAAAATTTTTTGATCTAGAAAGAACCATACCCTTATGAAGTTTGCATTCTTTGGTGACAAGTGAGAAAACAAATAAATAAGAAAGAAACCTGTGGGACAGAAGATTATACGTACTAAGTAAAAAATCAAATGGAGTGTTGAGAATGGGCTGTATTTCTAAATAGGAGTCTGGGAAACCACACAGAGGATGGGACACTGGGAACAGAGGTGAGAATGGGGTGATAAATGATTTAGATATAAGCCAATAAATGAACAAACACCAAGGCCAGCAGAATTCTCATCGTGCTTGAGACAACTGAGGGAAACCAGTGTGGCTAGAACGAACTGCCAGGTGGTGGAGATATTTGTGCTTTGGCTTTTGTTGTGTCTAAGAAGGGAAAGCTCTAGAGGATTTTCAGCAGAGCAGTGATGTGACCTGACCTAAGGTTTAACAGAATCATGCTGACCACACTGTTCAGAAGAGACTGAAGAGGAGCAATGATGGAAAAAGAAGAGAGCAGTTAGGAGTCTACTATAATAATTGGGGCCTCTGCAATAACCAGGAGCTACTACAATAATACAATGATGAGGAGCTACTGCAATAATTTGGGGACTGCTGCAATAATCATGGGCTCCTCCAACAACCGAGAAGCTACTTCAGTAATGAGGGGCCACTCTGCAATAACAAGGAGGCCAGTGCAATCATCCAGCATGAGATGATAGTGCCTGGACAGGGTGTTACCATAAAGAAGTTGAGCAATGAACACACTCAGCCTTTATTTCGAAAATAGTCCCTACAGGATTTCTGGACAGATGCCACATGTAGTGTGAGAGAAAGAGAAGGATAAAGAAGAGAATAATGCCAACACACATGTTTGCTAAGAAATCAGAAGATGGAGTTGCTGCTGACTGAGACGGGAAAGACTATGGGGGAAGCAGGTTTGGAGAATTTGGATTGGAATTTCAATACCGGACAAGGAATATGCTTGAAGAGCTTTTTTTCCAAAGTGTGCTCTGAAGGTTGCTAGGTACCTGAGATTCTTCAGAAAAAGTCACGTTTTTATTTTTAGAAATATATCTCTCTTCATCTCTTGAAATATATAAAGGTTTTTTAAGTCCTACTGTCAATAAACACATCATCCTTACTTCACCTTTCTCAAATGCATTGGATGATATATATGACCATGGGTTTTTGCTTGTTTTGGGATCCATAATTACTGTAAATATCCAATAGAAATATAATTCTGTGGAACAAAAAATGTGGTAGACTTATACAATGGAATATTATTCCAGAATCTTTACTGAATAAAGACCAGGAAACGTACTAGCTTCTTACAAATATCTTTTCCCCTACTCCTTAAAAACCATGCAAAAAGATCAAAAATATTTCAAAATTTCAGATGATAATAGTTTGCTTGCATAAAGAAGTTATCAGTATGTGTTTCTCTCCAATCCCCAACCCCAGGAAGAGATTACACATTTTTAGATTATGCATTCTACTTGCTGCAAGGAACTAAAAAGTTCATAAACAAAATTTCTCCTTATATTGACCAAAATAATTTTATTTTAATGTCTAAAATGCCCTGTTTTATCCTATCTAGGTAACAGCATTTGTTGACTATTAAGGTGATGCCCAGACTAAAAAGGTACATTTAGAAATGAGTACTCAAGTAAGAATTCTGCTAACTCTTGTTGGATTTTAGAGACAAACACACAATAAATACTTATGTAACCTTTGAGGGGAAGCAATTTTGAAATTTGAGAGTTAGTTTTGTTAAAATTCATACTTATCATTCAATAGTCTTTACATTGTAACTAAATTGTATTAGGCTTTGTTGAGAAAAATACCACATGTACATTCAAAATTTTGTGATAAGCATATCTGATAGATATTACAGTAGGAGATGTGCATCATCTGTATTTTTTAAATATAATGCAAATAAACTCAAAAGAAGAAAATATAATAGCTTTAAATATAATGCAAATAAAAAGAAGAAAACATTAACACTTCATTTTTCTCTGGGGAAAAAATCACATAATTATTTAAATTGAAATTTTTAATTTCAAATTTTTAATTTATTTTTTTCATTTCATTTCATGTCATTTTATCCTGACAAGTTTAAGGACAATGAACTATGCATTGTTTGCCTCCAAGGGTTGATTAAGTAGCACGTAAATATTTTGTAAGTATCTTCAGAAATATAGTACAAAGTGTGGGGAGCGCTGCGCTTTCAACCATTTCTATCACTTTGTTTATGACAAAAACAGGGTTCCCACTGAGGCAAATTCTGTTTTAGTTAGTGCTACTAAGTTTATTCCATGGGCATGCTGCTGCTTTTGCTGGTGATACAAAACAAATTCTGTGGTTACAAGAACGCTAAAGAAAAAAAATGCAAGTTAGGAAATATTTCATGCAGTTTTATTCTCAAAGACATTAATAAATGATCAGTTGGGTTTTAAAAATAGATCTGCTCCCATTTCCTTTTCCCTAGTTTAGATGATTCTCTTTGTAGTTGTATATGTTTTCATTTTGCCTCTTACACATCTAGGACATTTTACTCAAAAAATGATAATTACTCCTTTTTTTCCTTATGTAAATCCCTTATTAGATTTTTCCACATCATTTACTTTGACATTAAAATTTGTTAAGCTTCTATTTAAGGACTTAAAGAATTTTAAAAATTGAGATATAATTGATATATTACATTGTTTAAGTTTGAGGTGTAGAGCATGCTGATTTGATACTTGTATATATTACAATATGAATACCAGCATAGCATTAGCTAAGATCTCTATCACGTCACATAATTATCATTTCCTTTCTGTGGTGAGAACATGTAAGATCTAGTCTCTTAACAACTCTGAAGTACAAAGTAAGGTATTGTTAACAATAATCACAATGCCAAAAAAAACAAAACAAAACAAAAAAACAATAATCACAATGCTGTGCATTAGCGCTGCAGGACTTACTTATCTTCTAACTGCTACTTTGTACCCTTGACCAACATCTTCCCAATTTTCCCATCCTCCTAGCCCCTTCTAACCTGCCATTCTACAATTTGTTTCTGAGTTCAGCTGTTTTAGATTCCACGTGTAAGTAATATCATACACTATCTTTCACTGTTCAACTTACCTCAATTGACTTAAGGCCCTCAAGGTCCACCGATGTTGTCACAAATAGCAGGAATTCCTTCTTTTTTGTGGTTGAATAATATTCCTTTGGATGTGTACACCACATCTCCTTTATCCATTCATCTGTTGACATTTAGGTTGTTTCCATATCCTGACCATTGTGAATAATGCTGCAATAAAAATAGGAATGGAGATATCCTTTCAAGATCCTATTTTCATTTCCTTTGCATATACACCAAGAAGTGAGATTGCTGGATTGTATGGTAATTTTATGGTGTTATAATCACCATGAAATTATATCCTAATAGGGTATATTTCACATCAAAATAATTCAGCATCACAAAATAGTCACTTTTTGGCCCGAATAATTTCACAACTATTTGCTATAGGAAAATAAAAGTTTAAATATTTCAAAATTGAACCATTTTCCCGATCTGAGTTCAGTAGTAATGACACCTCTTCATTTCTGATATCAGAAATTTTTCTTCTTTTTTATTTTTCTTGCTTAGCCTGCCTAGCAGTTTATAATTTTATTGATCTTCCAAATAACAGATGTAGGTTTTGTTGATTTTTCTCTATTGATTTGTTGTTTTCAATTTCATTGATTTCTATCCTAATTTTTATTATTTTATTTTTCCTTCCTTAGGTTTATATTGCTCATCTTTATCTACTACCCTAAGGCAGAAGCCTGGATTATTGATGTTTCATTTTTTAAATATATGCACTCGATGCTATAAATTTCTCCTAAGCATTTTTGCTATATACAACGTATTTTCATAATTGTATTTTCATTTTCATTTACTTCAAAATATCTTAAAATTTATTTTGAGACATTTTCTATGACCCATGTGTTATTTAGAAGTGTGCTGATTAATCTCCAAATATTTGCAAATTTTCCTGATATGTACTATTGACATCTCTGAATTTCCAAGGCAGATTTCTCTATTCCTCACCATAATAACCTTCCATTGCTTCTCAAGGTAAAAACTCATGAAAATGTAAGGGTCTATTTAAGACTGGGCTCACAGGAGTTTTTAGCTCTCAAGTCACTCTACACTCAGCCTCCTGCAATCTATCAATTAGCATACGGTTTCCAATTACTATCTCAGCAGCTTCTGATCAGCTTCTATGCTGATCTCAACTGTGAATCTCTCTCTATTCTCCTGACTCTTCAGTTTGAACATGATGCCTTGCCCTGTGTCCTCATTTCTATGACGGGCTGAAGTAAAGTTTTTTATTTTCAGTTCATTTCAGCTGTTTTCTTTTTGTGAGGATGGGAATAATTACTTCTAAACTCCTCACATACAGCAGCTTAAACCAGAATCACTAGTATTGTGTTTTTAATTTTCAACATTATTTGTACAGCATTTTGGTTTATTTCATGAATGACATATCTTCTCTGTTGACACTAACTTTAATTGTTGAAGTTGTTTTTTTCCAATATTACCTCTGTTTCCTTCATTGCTATGAGTCACTGACTTTTACATAGTACTGCTATCTGTCTTTCATGTTATAGTCTTTCTTCTGAAGTTTGTGATATGTAGCTATTCATTCATGATTAAGTTGGGGTACTAGGAAGCTGTTTGTGTGAGCAGAGTTGCTGACTGGTAAGCTTTACAGTATAGTAACCATTGAAAAGAAACATCATGTAGAGATTCTATAATATTAGTGGCAGAAGACCTGAAATTTCCTGCTATAAACATTTGGGGGTATAAATGTTATTATTTTTATTTTAGTATATAATTCTTTTTGGTATATGACTTTAAATCATCTATAGATCATTTTTTTTTTTTTGCAGATGTGTTAAAAGTCCTGGGACACCAAAGTAAGATTCTGCAAAAACTCCTTCTCAAAATAGTGCTTTTTACCCAGAAGTCCCTGAAAAACAACAGGTAATTTCTAGTAACTACTGAAATTCTGGTAGGTTTTACTAGACTCTAGAGAGGTTAGGGGAGGCTTATGGCTACTGTCCCATGCACTAAATCACTCTATCATTCTATATGCTTCATGTCCAACTCATACATATATTTTACTCTGGAGAAAAAGTGGTGAATGTGGCAAATATTATCTTCAAAATTTTATAATGTTGAGAAGGGCTTCAAGCGTGATAAAGTTAACCAATGATTTATCTTTGTTTATCCCCCTTATACAGATGCCTTACAGGTAAACGAGTAATGGAAGACAATTATAAGCATTCTCTTTCACAAATTTACTTAGAAATGGAAATAAATACTTTCATATATATATGGTAGAAGACAATGTAGAAGCTACAGTGACTAAGACTGTTAATACAAATGTTTACATACTTAATGAAACTGTGTTTCTAATTCTCACTTCTCTGGTTTTTTTTGTTACTCCATTGTACGTAAGCTCCATGACTGTAAACGATTTTGTCGTTTTACAAATGCCTGATGTGTTCACTGATGCTTCTTAAGCAACTAGAATAGTCCCTACTATATAAAGATAACTAATGTTTCTGAATTATAGTTGTTTTATATGAAAATATATTATGCTGATGAATTAACAAACATTTAATTATCAGGCAAAAAGATAAAAGAAAATTCTCTTCTAACAATTATTTTTAAAGACTTTCATAGATAGGAACATAATTAGATTTTATTTTAGAAAGCATTAAAAATTCTTTATTTTGTTATTCAAAATGATAATAGAACATGTCATAATTTTGTTATTATTATTATATGTTTTTTGTAATGGAAAACATAAAGTTGAAAATGAAAATGAGAACCAGCCATTCCCTTCTGTGGCCCCAGATTCCATTCTTTTCCTAATAGGTAAACAAGGAATCTTAGCTAGATCATCCTACAGAGTTTTCAAATAACAGGGAGAAGTTACTGCAATTTAAAAGAAAATAACTTAAAACTAAGTTGGGCTCCCCCCTCACTCCATCTTAACTTTCTGCCATGGTGTTTGGACCTACAGAAGTTGCTTTTTTCTACACTCAACTCAATCTTTATGATCCCTGTTCTAGAAATGAAAAATCTAAATGTTATTTTAATTTTTTATTGAAAGTATGTTAGGTTCCTTTTGCCTAATTTATTTTCCAGTCTACCTCTTCCCCTCCTAAGCAAAATATGTTTTAGTATGTTTTAATTTTTTTTCTATAGTTACATAACAAATTAGCACTAAAGTAACAGCTTAGAACAGCGGATGTTTATTTTATTACTTTTGTTACTTTTTTTTTCTGGCCCAGGATCAGAAATCTGGACACAGTTTAACTGGTCCTCAGCTCAGGGTCTCCCAAGGCTGCAATCAAGGTGCCAGTTAGTCCCAAACTTGCATCTGGAGTCTTCACTGAGGAAGCATTTACTTCCAAATTCACTCAGGTTTTTGGCACAATTCATTTTCCTGCAGCTGTTGGAATTAGATCCCAGGCTTCTTACTGGCTGTCAGCTGGAGACAGCACTCAGCCTGTGGAGTCCTCCTACAGTTCTGAGAAACTGCTGACAATTCCTGGAGGCTGCCTGCAATTCCTTACTATGTGGGCTCTCCCAACATGAGTACTTATTTCATTGAACAAGCAAGGAGAATGTCTATATCAAGACTGATTTGCAAATCAATCAAGTGATACATCACATTAACAAAAGAAAGGGTAAGAACCATATGATCATTTTAATAGATGCAGAAAAAGCATTTGACAGTACAACATCTGTTCACGATAAAAACACTCAACAAAGTAGGTTTAGAGGGAACATTCCTCAACATCATAAAGGTCATATATGAAAAACCCACAGCTAATATCATCCTCAATGGGGAAATACTGAGAGCTTTTCCTCTATAGTCAGGAATAAGACAAGGATGTATATTCTCACCATTGTTACTTAACATAGTACTGGAAGTTCTAGCCTCAGCAATCAGACAACAAAAAGAAAAAAAAAGGCATCCAAATGAGCAAGGAGGAAGTCAAACTTTAACTATCTGCAGATGACATGATATTCTCTACAGGATACCTGAAAAACCCCACCAGAAAAACTGCTAGAACTGATAGACCAATTCAATAAAGTCATAGTTTACAAAACGGATGTACAGAAATCTGTTGCATTTTTACACACCAATAATGAAGCAGCAGAAAGAGAAATCAAGGGATCAATCCCACTTACATTTGTACCAAAAACCATAAGATACCTTAGGAATAAACCTAATCAAAGAGGTGAAAGACCTGTACCCTGAAATCTATAAAACACTAATGATATAATTTGAAGATGACACAAAGAAATGGAAAGACATTTCATGCTCATGGATTGGAAGAACAAATACTGGTAAAATGTATACACTAACTAAAGCAATCTACACATTTAGTGCAATCCCTATCAAAATACCAACAGCATTTTTCACAGAGCTAGAACAAACAATCTTAAATTTGTATGGAACCATAAAAGGCCCCAAATAGCCAAAGCAACCTTGAGAAAGAAAAACAAAGCTGGAGGCATCACAATTCCAGACTGAGTTATATTACAAAGCTGTAGTGAACAAAACAGTATGGGACTGGTGCAAAAATAGGCACATAGATCAATAGAACATAATGGAAAACCCAGAAGTGAACCCACAGCTATATAGTCAATTAATCTTCGATGAAGCAAGAAAGATTATCCAATGGAAAAAAGACAGTCTATTCAACAGATGGTATTGGGAAAACTGGACAGCAACATACAAAGAATGAAACTGGATCACTTTCCTACATCATACATGAAAAAAAAATTCAAAATGGATGAAAGACCTAAATGTGAGACCTGAAAGCATAAAAATCCTAGAGGAAAACACAGGCAGTAACCTATTTGACTTCAGCTGTAGCAACTTATTTTAGATACGCCTCCTGAGGCAAGGGAAATAAAAGCAAAAATAAATTATTGGAATTTTAGCAAAATAAAAAGCTTCTGCACAGCAAAGAAACAATCAACAAAACAAAAAGACAACCTACAGAATGGGAGAAGATATTTGCAAATGACATACCTGATAAAGGGTTAGTATACAAAATATATAACAACTTATAAAACTCAACACCATGAAAATCAAATAATGCAATTAAAAAATGGGCAGAAGACACGAGTAGACATTTTTCCAAAGAATTTATCCAGATGGTCACTAGACATATGAAAAGATGCTCAAAATTGCTGATTATCAGGGAAATACAAGTCAAAACTACAGTGAGATATCACCTCACACCTGTCAGAATGGCCAAAATCAACAACACAAGAAACAACAGGTGCTGGTGAGTATGTGGAAAAAGGGGAACCCTCATGCACTGGGAATGCAAACTGGTGCAGCCACTCTGGAAAATAGTATAGAGGTTCCTCAAAAAGTTAAAAATAAAACTACCCTATGATTCAGCAATTGCATTACTAGGTATTTACCCAAAGAATACAAAAATACTAATTCAAAGGCAACATGCACCCTGATGTGTATAGCAGCATTATCCACAATAGCCAAATTATGGCAATAGCCCTTGTATCTATCAACTGATGAATGGATAAAGAGCTTGTGTATATTATCTAGTATCTAGTAAGATCACATGCCAACATTGTGTGTGTGTGTGTGTGTGTGTGTGTGTGTGTGTGTATAGAGGACTATTAGCCATAAAAAAGAATGAAATCTTGGGTCGCCTGGGTGGCACAGCAGTTAAGTGTCTGCCTTCGGCTCAGGGCGTGATCCCGGCATTATGGGATCGAGCCCCACATCAGGTTCCTCCGCTATGAGCCTGCTTCTTCCTCTCCCACTCCGCCTGCTTGTGTTCCCTCTCTCACTGGCTGTCTCTATCTCTGTCGAATAAATAAATGAAATCTTTAAAAAAAAAAAAAAGAATGAAAACTTGCCATTTGCAATGATGTGGATGGAGCTAGAAAGTATTATGCTAAGCAAAATAAGTCAGCCAAAGAAAGACAAATATCATATGGTTTCACTCCTATGTGGAATTTAAGAAACAAAACAAGCAAAGGGGAAAAAGAGAGAGAGAGGAAAACCAAGAAACAGACTTTTAACTAGAGAGAACAAACTGATGGTTACCAGAGGGGAGGTAGGTGGGGAGATGGGTTAAATAGGTGATAAAGGTGTACATCTGAAACTAGTATACACTATACCTAACTGAAATTTAAATAAAAACTTGAAAAAAATTTTAAAAATTAAAAAATATGTATGAATTAACAACAATAAGAACAAAAGGCTGATAGGAGGGCAGAATCTTATATAACACAATGTAATCGTAAAGTGACATTCACCTTTTCTGTATTCTTTTGGTTTAGATTCTATTGGTTAAATTGCAGATCAAGCCCATACTTGGATAGGGAAGGTAATACAAGGTATGAGTCCCAAAGGTGAAAAGCATAAGCGGGATATGGTAGGCATCAGAGAACATGTCTGTTACGATATGGTTCTATAAATAGAAAGCAATTCTTGAAATGAATCCTGCTGCTCTTTCAAAATGCATAAGTAGTGATATTAAAAGTACTTTAATTAGATAGCAATAGTAGTTGTTATTGATATGTACGTAAGTAATTTTAATGGAATTGTATTATAAATAATGTTTTACAGCATTTTATTTCATTCAGCTGTGTATTATAAATGTATTTCCATATCAAAGATTATAAATACACATTATGACTTACAGTGGCTACAAAGTGTTCTCTTTTATGAATGTATATAATGTATTTAAACATTTCCCTATTGATGGGCAGTGTTTCACTCTTATTTTCTCACTCCTAGCTGAGGTGATGAACACCATTTTATATATTTCTTTGCAAATCTGTTAAATTATTTCATTATGTAACATTTCTTGATATAACATTCCTGAGTCATCTAAAAACATGCACATTTAAATTTTGATACTGACTGTCCTTCCGAAATTTGCATTTACATTCTCACCTACAGAGTATGAGAGTATCCATGACCTGGATTCAAACTAGGTAAACTATTAAAACATCTAAGCCTTTAACACACAAACCAAAGTGCACACACACATGAGTCTTCTCAGAATTACTTTAAAAGTAGATATTCTCATTTTTTTCAATGGAGTACTCAAAATCAATGAAACCCAAAGTTCTTGGAGATCTTTGAGCTATTTCCAATGTGCTCTTCATTATACTTGAAAGAAAAACATGATGTAAAACTTTTACCATTGAAGGGGCCTTTGACTGAATTATTCATTAATATATATGCATGTATTTGACCCTGTTAGCATTATTACTGTCTCCTTATTTCAAGATAAAAAAAATCAAATAGCCAGTGAAAACCCCTCACTGAATGTAATTTTCTGTGTATGAACCTTTAAAACATGTAAACATAAATAAATTATTTAATATTAAAGCATAACAGTCTCCTGAATTACAGTAATAAACACTTAAAAATTTTAAATGTTGAAGATAATTTTTATGTTTGAGCTGGTTGTTTTGATGATTTACTGAACTTGCACTTTTGCATATTAAGTACAGTTCCAAAGTTCGCATAGCCAAACTGTGTTTGAACACTTCTACTTTTAAAAAACTTCCTTTGGCACTTATGATACAAATATGGACAAAATATAATACGTGGAGAGTCAAATACTAAATATCCTTTTTAATTACATGACACACACTGTATTAGAAGTAATAGAAAAATAGACAATGATACTTTTTTAATAAAAGGCAATATTCCAAATGGTACTTGAGGAGGGTGACTCCTCGCTAAATACCTATGTATGATTTTCAGGCCAAATCATGGACTATGATGAAGGCTTTACCTGGCAGCCCTCATGGGGAGAACTGTGCTATCCACATCCAATCTGGTACAAAGCCAATGCATTGTAGTCTCTGAAGGGAGTCAAGGGCTCCATTATCTTCAGCGTACCTTCCCAATGTGAAGACATAATGTGGTGTTTCAATATCTGACTTCTGCTCAATTATTCACTCCTTAGAAATACTTCTACTACCATAGGTGTTCTATATATGCTCACATATAGCTCTACACTACAGTCATAAAATAGCTTGCAATTCCCTAAGCATACATTCCTTTCACATTTAAAGGTTTGTCACAAAGAGAGAGAGAGAGAGACAGAGTTTTGTATGATGTTCATTCTTCCTGAAATGCTCTCCCTCTCCTGATTCCTCCTCATTCTTCAAGATTCAGTTCACACTTAACACTTTCTTCATAATAATTCTGGTTATTTTCTCCTGTAAGTTCCTAGATTACCTAATAAACTTCAGTTATTGAACACATGACCCTATTTTCAATATTATTCTTAATTATTTCCTTTTCTCTGACCAGAAAGAAACTTTCCTTTTTTAATCTGTGCTTCTCCAATACACCACATGACTCCTGACATAAAGTTTTTGCTCAGTATTTGTTGACTTAAAAAGAATATATAACCAGTATGTAGTAAGACCACATGCCAATTTCATTTCTTCAGTTATAAACAATCAAGTTTGACTTCATTCATCATTTTTTTCTGTGATTATTTGTCCCTTCTTTGATCTGTTCTTTTGATGCTCAGCAGCACTGAAAAAATAGTTTCATATTATTTAACAATTGTTTACAATTTCTTGTTCCACCAGCAACTATATCACATGAATTAATTTCTAGTTCCACACCATAATGTCTTTTAACTGTGTAACTATTCAGCTATGTACTCCACTGTACCTGCTTTCTTTTTTTAGTAATAGCTCCTGGTTGCTTCTAAGATAAAATCCAAATTCTATAGACTAATATGAAAGACTCACTCAATCTACCATCTGAAAATTATGTAACCTATAGCATGCATGACAGATGATAGAATTTAAACGCAACCTTAGTTGTATCCCTTTAACAATTATTCAAGGAATTACTGTACCTTGTATCTGGATGAAGATGCTCTCAGTTTCCATGACTATTAACTCTTCATTAATAAACATAATTCTGCTTTTATTAAATAAAAACTACTGTTTGACTTCATAAAATGCATTATACAAAGTGTTAGCAAAATTCCAACTTTTTTCTTAACAACAAATATTCTCTCCTTTCCTATCTTTTCTTTAAAAAAAACCATTTTATTCAATTTAGTTAAACTTAAAAAAAAATAATTCACCTATGTCCCCATAGCTCCATCAAGGCCCCATCTCTGGCACTCACCAAAATCTGTTCCCTGTATCTATGACCTTAGTTTTTGGTGTGTGTGTGTGTGTGTGTGTGTGTGTGTGTGTGTGTAACATTTCATATATAAGAAAGGTCATGTTGTATTTGTCCTTCTCTGTATAATTTATTTCACTTAGCATAATGCCCTCAAAGTCTACACATGTTGTCACAAATGGCAAGATTTCATCCTTTTTATGGCTGAATAATATTCCACATATAAAAATGTAAATAAATATTCCATATATATTCCATGTATATATTCAATATCCCACATATATATCACAATTTCTTTATTCATTTAGCCATTGATGGGCACTTAGATTGTTTCCACATCTTAGCTCTTATAACTAATGCTGCAATAAATATATGTGTATTCAGATAGCTTTTCAAGTTATGTTTCCATTTTCTTTGGATTAATACCCGGAAGTGAAATTGCCACATCATATCATATAATGTCATACCATTTTAATTTTATGAGGAACTTGATACTGTCTTTCATAGTGGCTGTACCAATTTACATTCCCACTGACAGTGCACAAATATTTGACTTCTCTTTCCTTTTTTCCTTGGTGAGTCTAGCTAAAGGTTTGTCAATGAACTAGGTTCAAGCTGAAGCCAGTAGATAGAAAGGGGCATGTTTGGGGCTTCTCTCTCTCTTTGTTTCTCTCTCTTTTTTCCTCTCTCTTTCCTCTCTCATCCCTAAGCCAGGTTGCTAAGGCTTTACAACTCCAGGACTAGCTCATGGGGAAAAGGAAGGGGAAAGAGGCAGTAACCCTTTGATTTGAACTGGGTTTTGACTTCATTTGCCTTGCAGACAATCAAGCTCTTCCCTTTCCTCTGGTAAGGTTCTTTCATAAAACTGTAAGAAGCTTCCCTGATAACTTCACTCTCCTCCAGTTCTTCTTATTGTCAAGATTCGAAGGATGCATTTCTATTCCTGCAGTTATCGTGCAACTTCATCATTAGCCCCCAAGAGTACAAGTTTAGCTTCTTTTTGGACCTCTTCCCATTTCAACTGGACAAAACACAAAATAAACCCATGCTTTCTTTCATTTTTCTTCCTGAATCTCATCCTAACTACAAAAATATATACATGTCCTTTGCTATAACAAAATCTGGAAATGAACATAGATCTGAATACCCTCATGTGACACCTTCACCGAATACTTCAGTCAGCCACACTGCCTTCTCTAGATTTCCTGGAGTGGAGTCATTTTCCTGACACCTAAGATACTTTGATATAAGGGAACAATTAAAACATTCAATGTAGCCTCCACTAAATTCTCCAACAATGTTTGAAGTGATGTATGGAAACATAATGGGATGTTTATAATGAATGAATATTTTTGTATTTCTCAAATATTGAAGGAGAAATTAATCAAAGAATATTCTCGCCCCTTGCCCAAACTCTGCCCTTGTATTGGGAAAAATCTCATCTACGAAATATACTAATTCACAATGATCTTTTTTTTTTTAGTCCCTGAAGATATATGATATCTAGATACACAAATTAATAAAGTGATAGATCTGTCTAATGCATGAATATTGCAATATCAACCAGATTTCTAAACTTTTAGGCCAAGGGCTTCTAGCTATAACACCTTAATATCCCTAATTTCCTACAGAGAATTATTAGTTAATAAACATAAAGTGTTACTGAAAATGATAGATGCTTAGAAGTTCATATTTATACATTTAGATTAGTAGTTTGATGAATTTATAAATAATTAGTAAATACTTCTTGACTGCACTGCACAATGTATGTATATTAAGTAAAGCAGTTTATTCAGTGTCTGTGGTGAGTTTAGATACCTTCTTTTTGAATGCTAGAACATGTATTAGATTTCTTTATATCCTCCAAAAATCTGTGAGCTTATAACTTTTCCGCATTTTTGCTACATTCTTTTTAAAATAAAAAGTCAGGATTTAACCAAATTTTAACATACCCTGGAAAGATACATTTTGCTGAAAAGTTCTTAGTAAACATGTAATAATATTAGTAAACATGTAAACATGTAAAATGTAAACATGTAAAATGTCCATCACAATTTAATGGACAAAATGGTGGTATTTGAAGATTAATGTTGAAGTTTCCCAGTAGGCCAGTGAGGAAGAGCAGGTATTAGGGAGGTTTGTAAGACAGAGGAAAACAATACAGACATTTACTGAGGACACAAATCCATTTTCAGGTGAACTCTGGTTTATAGTTATACACATATAACTCTGTAACAGTCCCAAAGAACCCTATATAATTCTATTTTATTCTAAAAAACTCACCAACCTACTTTAGTGCATTCAGAGTGTTTTTTTTAATAGAAGTGATTTAATTTCCTCTCATTTAATTTCCTCTCATATTAAATATCAAAATATTCTTAAAAAAGAAAGGGAGAGTTACTGGGTCTTTATTGCTTGGGTTTTCTATGACGTGCTCCTCCATAAACAGCAGGCTTTATAAAAATCACCCAGCTGTTTACTTCAAAAAATCCTTTCAACAAATGGAAGATGTTAAACTGACAAGATATATTTTACACTGTGTAAATTCACTCACTACATAAAACTCATGAAGGCACACTGATACCCCATACTGCATTGCTGCTTTTGACAGTTATCACTGAAATTAAGGCAAGCCATGTTCAAAGACCACTGGGGACTCCAGTACAATCAAAGAAGATGATTCCTTCACAAGCACATCTTAGGAGATAACTTAAATGCAAACTTACTTGTACTACAATCCATATGTGGGCTAATTCAAATGAATGAAGCATCTTTTGAACTTTCTAATATCATTGCTATGTTTGGTAAATTAGTTAATGAGTTGTCTTTTATGTTTCTTGCTGTGCCAACTGATTCAAAGATACCAATCTAGAAAAAACAATTCTTTATTAAATACAAAATCAGATACTTGCTTAATGAAGCTTTATCTTTTATTTGATGACTCATGTTAAATATGTGATATGTCCAATCTGGTTCATTTGATAGATGTATAGAGAGTTAAATTTAACTTTATTCTTACATTAGCAGTAAGACTTTGCTGGCTAGAGGGTTCTGCTTTTTTAATTATTTAGTGACTCAGTAGCAAGGCTGCCTCCACAAAGCCAACTGCTCACGTGTACTAACAAATGAAACACCATAATCTTAACAAGATTATCATAATAAAGAGTCATCAGAGAAATTAGAATTATCTTCTTTAATTACGAGATTATAACCCCATTAACTCCACCGCATGAAACGTGGGAATTAGGGAATAAGAAAGGAGAATCCATAGTTGGCAATTAAAACTCCACAGCAAATTAAAGGGAGGGTGGAGAAAAACATCCTACATGGATTTAGATATTTCAGGTAATTTATTTAGTAGCATATGTTTGTTGCAGATTGCAAATTCCAAACTATAACCACAGGAAGTGTGCTATTTTCGCTCTGAATTTTGTTTTTTCCGATTGCCTAAACAAGCAGCACGAAAGCTACAAACTTAAAAGAAGACCCTTATTTAAATATGCCTAGAGCTGTGAATTAATTATGGCCTAAATAAGTTATTAGAACAATATTGTCACTGATGCATTATTTATGGATAGTTGTTGAAAAGTTTGTAATCGCAAAAGTACTGAAGTGACATTTCCAAAGACATTAACATGAAAATGAGGAGAATTTGAAAGAAAAAATTATTCAATGTGCAACCTCTTACTAAGATAGTCTTCAATAATGTATACAGCAACTACATTTTTTTTACTTCTAATATACACATGTAATATTCATAGGCCTGCTCTAAAGCTTTTTCAAATTAAGTTTGCAAGTATAAATGAAAAAATAGACACCCAGTGACAGTAAAATTTATATGATAACAAAATTATATCCAGGCATTGTTACCATATGCACAATAAATAGACTAAGAACAAAATAGCCTTCAAAGTTGTTATAGACCATGCAAGTTTTAAAATAAATGCTTATCCACTTTCTTACTGTGATATTAATATTTTATATTTTAGATACTCCAATATAATTATATTAAATTGTAGGTGATCTGTACCTTTTGAAGATTAAATAAAACAGAAAAACAAGTGAATGCATTGTATTCAGTGAAGCATGTTATTAAATTTCAGCATAGCAGCAATTTTGGTTGTTTATATTGTAAAAAAGGATAACATTATGCTATTGTGTAAAAAGATCTTACTGAAATTAGCTTCTGACAAAAGATTGTACAGAAATAATCCTTGAAACAATTCAGAAAA
This sequence comes from Ailuropoda melanoleuca, assembly GCF_002007445.2. Taxonomy (NCBI): domain Eukaryota; kingdom Metazoa; phylum Chordata; class Mammalia; order Carnivora; family Ursidae; genus Ailuropoda; species Ailuropoda melanoleuca. The sequence goes on from NC_048224.1 coordinate 100,131,929, forward strand.
AAGCAGTAGCTACTGCTACAGTCATTGAAAGATAAGGCATACAGGAAGCAGGATGAGTTCACAAGGCATTCATTATGTATTTAATTTCAAATCTTAACTGGTCAAGCTAGAAGCTTTTCATGATGCATTATGTATACTGTGTATATCAAGAAGTAAAATCCAATCAGAGTTCTGCAGGGTTATGCATAATTCAAGCAGTTATGAAGAAAAACTGTAGTTTTTGTTAACATACATGGAAGTATTGTTTACTTTGAAATTTCATGTGCTTTCCCCTAATATCAGGGAATGGTATACTAAAATCAAGAAATCGTCAGTGTTTTATTTCTATTTCATACTTCCAGAATTTTGGACTTCATTAGTTGATTACAGAAAGATCCAGAAAGGCCAAAGTATGATTTTAAGTTATTTGTTTTCATAGATTTTGGAAATATCCCTAGGGAACTGGGAAGGTTTTTCCTTCTGGATTTATTTTAAGGTATGTTTCTTAGGTTGCTTTTATCATGCGATAGTTTTCTTTCAAAACAAAAATTTGTTTCAAATTGGCTAAGGGAAACAACTATATTCGGTCACGTTTTGTGCCTACTCAGTATACAGAAGCAATGTGAATTACTCCATTACCATATCAGGGGTAGCTCCTGATTCAGCTAAGTCAGTATGTCATTGAATTCTGGTGACCAATCATTGGTTCATTGATTAGTTTTGGTCAAGCAGATGTGAAGTCAGCTGTGGTGGCACACACCTCGGAAACATTTCCTTACTGTTAAGGTGAAGGAGGTGATGGTACTAGAAGATATGGTTTGAAGCCAAGTGGTGCACTAAGGTGAGAGCAAAAGAATGGAAAGACCTTGTGTCCTTGAGGGCATCATTCTTACCATTGATCCTTATCTGAAACTTCTTGTAATATAAGCAATCTGTTTATTATTTTTTTAAGGATTTTATTTATTTATTTTAAAGAGCACGCACACGCAAGCAGGGGTAGGGGTGGAGGGAAAGGGAGAGTGAGAATCCCAAGCAGTCTCTGCACTGAATGCACCTCCATGTGACGTGGGTCTCGATTTCATGACCCTGAGATCATAACCTGAGCCGAAATCAAGAGTCAGATGTTTAACCGACTGAGTCACTCAGGTGCCCCACAATCTATTTATCATTAAAGAAAATTTCAGTCGGATCATTAATATGGGTCTATGGCCTTCTTAATATTACAAATATTAATGAAATAATGCACTCCAATGGTAACTGCCATCTATCAGAAGCTAGATAGCTAACTTGTATTTTTGAATATACCATTAAAAAAAATCACTTCTTAAAAGAAAAAAAAACATTTTATTTTAGGTACATGACATTCTTTTGCTTTCTGGTAGCTAGAATTATACAGAATTGCTTATTTTTTAAACATTTTAGAAGATACTAACAACCTCTTGGTGTTTACTATTTCTTTTAAACATTGTAACACTGTTGTTATTTTACCTTACCAAATATACTCCCAAGGGCAAAGACTGTCAAATGAGCTCCACTCCTCTGCTCACCATTACAGGTAATTGTTGGAGAATGACAATTATTCCTAGTGAAATAATTAATCCAAGTGGCAATTTTTTAAATGATCATTGAAGAAATAGACCTATAAATCTTTGAAGATGTATCTAGATAAAAGGAAGCATAGCAAATGGAAATTTAATATGCTTTATTTGAAAAGAACTAAAATAAATGTAACTTCTTTTCATTTATAAAGAGACATATAAGTGCTTTATTTGAATTTCTAATTATGTAAGAGTCTTTTTCCAGTTGTCTCCCTAAAAAATGATTATCATTAATCTATGTCTACATTTAAGTGCTTAAAGAAGGTGCCATTCAATTCCTTTTCACTCAATTCAGATAATTAATTTTAGCAGCAATAGTCTTAAATAGACATATATGCAATTAACTTTTGAAGCTAAGATTTGGCCTGCAAATGTGAAAGGTCACTTTGAAGAGAATACTTATATGCTGTACTTCAGTCCTGGATTGCACAAAATTGATAATAAATTTACAGTAAGTTCTTTAGTCATCCAGCAGGAGGAGGGTAGTATCTCTATGTAGTCTCGTGGCCCTTACCTTTGTTACTAGCATCTTGATTCCAAGCAATTGAAGGTCAGTTATGTTCAGACACTAGCTTAAAACAAATGCCAAAAATAAAAAGACCCAGATCTTGCCTCCTCTGGTGGAGGACACATTATCATTCTGTGTGACATTATAACATTAAAAACATGGAGCCAATACAAAGGCAAGATCAAGTAGCTTAAAGGAGCAGAAACCAGGGAAGGTTTCATAGAGGAGGTAATTCTCAAGCTAGATGGCATATTGATAATGATTAAAATAGAGGTCCTGAAGTGAAGGACCAATCTTAACTACAGAAAGTAGCACGGTCATACCTGTAAAGAATATTTCCTGGGCACCTGGCTGGCTCAGTCGGAGAGCATGTGACTCTTGATCTCAAGGTTGTGAGTTTGAGTCCTACATTGGGTGTAGAGATTACTAAAAAAATAAGTAAACTTAAAAATAGTATACCAATTACATTAACATATTAAAAAAAGAGTATTTCATGAACCTTTGGGAGAACGATAAGCATAAAGCAAAATAAAGCCTTTAGCAACAGATTGATTCTGGTCATATTACTATTTAAAAACATTTTAAAGGAAGTGTGTAAGTAGATTGAAGCAATGCTTTTGATATCTTCTAGCATATGCCAATAAACAAGGTCAATTTTTACCATTTTGAAATGAACACATGGTTTAGTGGATCACGATTTTTCTCCTTGATTGTCAATCAATACGCTATTTGAGGAAAAAATATGTTAAGACTATGGGATAGAGTCAGAACTACCACAAACAAGGAACTCATATGTATATTTATACTTCCTGAGCACAGCTTATAGAACACAAAGGAATGTAAGACTACGTGAGAAAGATTTTAAGCTTCTTTCCTTATATTAATATTTTTTTGGCTTTGTTTCAGCCACTTACCCATTTTACAGTTTGGGATAAATACTCTTAAACTGCATTATCGTATCTACTAAATTGTGAGTCTCTTGCATAGAAGGATTACTCATGTCTATGCCTTTTGCAAGAAGTTATCGTACTACTTCATATATAATTGGCGTTCAACAACAATTTAGTCAACTGAATTTTCTGCTTTTCTAATACGATACATAGTATACTCTTTTGTCTATGCAGAAAACTGTTAAATCAATATACATAGCCATTGTGGTACATTTTAAAGCTCTAAAGTACAGTATAATGCACTTTTACGAAAGATGGATTTAATAGCTTTATACTGTTTCTTGGGAAGATGGTGTGTATGGGTGTGTGTGCACACATAATAGTTCTTTAAATTCAGGGAAGAGAACTTAGTTCACAGAGGTTAAAAGGGAAACAAATAATATCAACAGCATTTATATTTTCTTTATCAATTAAACACTACTATAGTAATTTAAGAATAGTTTTTCATTGTAAAATATTTGATATATAATCTTCATTGTAATGCACTGTAATTTTGTTTTTTATTTTTGTATGCACTAATAATATTTAGCCAATTATGTTTGTACTGGGTTCATATTTCCACTTACATGGCCCTCTTTTCTACCAGAAAGATCAAACATTAACAGGGACATTATTTTAATTTTTACACCATATTTATCCTATATAATAGGATGAAAAGTCATTCATCTATCCCTGTTCCTAATCCCTATAGTCTCAAAAAAGCAAACATTTAAAATTTACTCTTAAAATTAAAAATTTTTAAAAATCATTACATTAAGTCAATTAATTCCCTTTTCCCTTAGAAAATTCAAAGCTATCAGGAAAAAAATCTTTTTTTAAGTTTTTATTTAAATTACAGTGAACATACAGTATATTAGTGTACAAGTGTACAATATAGTGATTCAATATTTCCATACACTACCCCCAGTGTTCATCACAAATGCACTCATCAATCCCCATGACCTATTTCACCCCTCCCCCCACCACCTCCCCTCTGGTAATCATCAGTTCATTCTCTAGAGTTAAGAGTCTGTTTCTTGGGTTTGCCTCTCTCTTTATTTCCCCTTTACCCATTTGCTTTGTTTCTCAAATTCCACATATGAGTGAGATCATATGGTATTTGTCTTCCTCTGACTGACTTGTTTCTCTTAACCTAATACTCTCTAGCTGTATCCATGGCATTGCAAATGGTAAGAGTTCATTCTTTAGAGAAAAAAATCTTATCTCTGTTTTACAAAAATTTTTAAGTACCAATATATACTAGAATATACTTTTTCTCTGAAATGTTATTAGAATAATCTTTCAGTCTGCTTGGCTTAAACCTATGGTCAGATTCACATGCCTATTTGAGCTAAATCTCTTCTTCTGTAGAGTTATGTCTACTCCTCTGAAGTTGAAAAAATATAAAATTAATTAAATACCCCACCTTTTCAAATTTCCAAGAAATTATCAAAACACATAAGGCTATCATAATAGTAACACTATATCAAGCACAACTAGAAAATGCAAAGATATCTCATAACTAAATAAGACCTTTGCTTGCAATTTTATATGAAATATCATGCTTCCCTAAAATGTTACAATATTGACTCAGATTGCTGTAAAACCCATAACTCTTACCTAAAAATTAGGGTTCCCAAAAATGAGGAGTACATTCAGAAAACTGAGGAGAATAAACTTCTTAAAATTCGGCTAATTCATGACAGTTGTTAAGACTCTCTCACACAAAATTAATTAGGAGAATTATACCATCAAATTATAGTTTGTTAAGCCAATATTCCCATTTCATGTATAACGTACACACACACAAATATATATTATATGTGACATGGGAATATAACGGGAACATAATGTATATATGTATATATATTCCATTCACTTAAATATTTATAAAAGCCAAATTATATACAAAATATGAGCTATTGTTCTCATTATGTCATTTTCTCTTTCAAATATAGAAATAAATTCATTCTCCAAAATAAACAGTTCTTTTCATAAAATGCTTTCCTTAAAGAGCATGAAACAATAAACAATAAATGAAATGCTTTCTCATCCCTTCGAGATTACCACTACTTGCTTTATTTAGGAAATATACATGAAAAGAAAAGTTGCTCTTATAGTCTGAGGATCCTGAAAATCTCTATTGGCCCACTGGAATTCAATCTTGTTTAATAAGCATGTGTCTGCTACCAGATCCTCTCTTACTGCAAGGACTACATGTATTTTTTCACCAAAATCATGTATAAAACAAGCAGTTGCTCTCATATTTTAAGGTGCATGGTAAGACCATATTCCAAAACTGACACATGCATAACTGTCTGCTAAATTAAGATGATGTTATTTGTTATCCACTGCAAATATGTACAGAGATTTGGTCAACTTTCATCTTAATCATACTCTTCTGGTGGGATGTGGAAGTGAGCATATCAGCTACACCTGCTTCAAAGAATTTCGTATCCTAAGCCGAGAGGGACTTCGTCCATGGCAATGATGAGGTACACAACGATGAAAATTTTCACCTGATATCATGATGCCACAGAATCCTCCACTGAATCTAAATTAGGCAGGAAGGAACACAAGGTGGAAAATCTTCAGTGTGAATATATTAAGCATGAAATGAATGATAATTTTACTATAATGATGGAACTACCTTGGAAATAAAACAATGGATTTTACATCACAGAATGGAAGAACAAAGTAGGAAAAAGTTTGCTGATAAATATTTCTCAAAACTCTATCTTTGTTCACCTGAGTTTGTGAGAAATTAATATCCCCCATGTAAATGGCTAATTTATTTTTCTTTTCATTTATATTTGTATTTATCCCACATCTATATTGGAAGGGATCATATAGGGTATTAGCAAGTATTTGTTGAAGGAAGGAACCTAGGAAGCCAGAAAGAAAAGAAAGAAGGAAAAAGTGAGAAAGGTAGGAGGGAAGGGAATGAGGAAAAAGGAAGGGAGGAAAGAAGGAAAGAAGGAAGCAATATATACTGGTTAAGCTTATAGAAAAAAATGAGTATTTCTGAGGAAGAAAGGCAAATATTTTAGGCATTAGAAAAAATCACTCAGTGCTTTCATATCATATCAGATTACCTAAACATGTACTGAGAGTAGTTCGGATGTTATGATTAGTAAAAACCATTGTGTTTTTGCTCATATAAAATAACCACATGGAGGATGAAAAACTAGCATTTAATGTGCAGAAATTTTAATGTAAAAATAGTCCTCTAGTGAAGCAAAAATATTTATTTACCTGCAAGAAACAAATAAAACTTCAGTTCTTCCTAACTTCAATTCTGCCTATGTATTTTCATTCCAAATTTGTCACTGGAGTTCAGAGTGAGGATAAAACAACAACAAATCTACACACACACACACACACACACACTGTCCTTATATAGACATGAAATCAATTCACAACACACATATCTGAATGGGATTGAATGTGTGGGTTGATCTAGCTCTTGTATTTCTTGTCTTTTATTTTCTTATCATTTTATTGCTTTGCCCCATGATATCTATGTTTATGTTTCTTGCTCAAAGAAACAATATGCCATTGTTTTTGCTGTATTCATCATGCCTTTATTTTATTTCTTTGTTTCTATCTGTATTTATTCTCTTTTTTCCTGAGAGACCATCTTGCTAATTTACCTTCTGTATTATATGTAAGTGTATAGACTAGTTTGCATTTCAATTGCCATTTTCTTTTTTCTGCTTTTATTCTCATATGAAACTTCTTTTTTTTTTTAAAGATTTTATTTATTTATGTGACAGAGAGACAGCCAGCGAGAGAGGGAACACAGCAGGGGAGTGGGAGAGGAAGAAGCAGGCTCCCAGCGGAGGAGCCCGATGTGGGACTCGATTCCGGAACGTGGGGATCACGCCCTGAGCCGAAGGCAGACGCTTAAGGACTGCGCTACCCAGGCGCCCCTCATATGAAACTTCTTAATTTGGAAGAAACAAATTAAAATTTATCATTGCCACAAGACAAACTTTGGTTTGTGGGTCCTAAGTGGGATGTAGTTCTCTTCGTATTAAAGAATCTTTAGCTACTACATGAAGGAAGGATTAAGTAGACACACATAAAAGGTCATCAGAGAGATACCTCTACTAATTCAAGATTTCTGAGAAGATTTAACAAATGATAATATGGGTTCATTCCCTTTGAATTTTCCTGGGCTACAAGTATGTGGGAAGAGTCGCATTGGCATATGTACAAGTCAAATGCTTTTATCAGTTTATTACTTGTTATTTAAGAAATTGGGGACAAAATTTTAACCCTAAATAAACAATGAAAAACAGTTTTAAAAGCATGCTTTAATGAGCATGAGAAAGCTTTCTGCTTTCATATTTCATAAAAAGAGTAATTTTAAAATGCAACCACTTCCAGCAACCAAACATACGTATAAATAGGGGGTACTACTGTATGTAACTTGAGAAGTGTAACACAAATTTGAGTAGGCTTTATATTATTTTCTACTTTACAATTGAAGTATTGCCTTTATAGGTTCAAAATAACATTCATCAGAGGCCTCTAAAAAGTATTTATTTTTAAAATTATCTATTCATTTTAAAAGATCTCGCCAAAGTTATTGTACTCTGCTTATGAGTTAGGCCCTCTGTTATAGCTTGAGAATAAAAAATGTAAATAACACCCCCTGTTATCAAAAAATTCTCATAGTCAGAAGTAACAGGAAAATACTTTCTCAAAATATAAGTTGTAAAGTATATTTGAATATTATGTACTTAGCATACTGATTATTAGACTGCTTAATAAGTTAGTAGCAAGACTGGAGGCTGGCCAGAATGGGTTGAGATAAAATATAAAAGTTAGACTAAATGTGTAAGATTCAGAGCCAGAAAGCAAGAATCATATTAAGGCATTATATTTGGTTTCAGATTCAAAGAAAGTATAAAGTGAGAAAAACAATTGCTGGAAAATGTACCCTCTATTTTCCAAGTACTGTTTATTTTCACATTATGTCAAGACTATCACCATGTAAACTTTACACAAAACTAGATAGAAAATGCAATGTGATAATTTTGGATGTAAGCAAATATTATGCATGACAGAAATAGGAATAAACAGAAGTATAAAAAAAGAGATAGTGACTTAAGAATAATGTATATATAATAACTTCAAATAATTGTATTTATTGGAATGAGATGGTATAGTTTTAAATGTTATTGATCCCAAAGTTAATCATTCTATAAACAAAGCTAACAATATTCTATCTTAACGCTGTTTTCACAAATTTACCCCTTCCTAAATGCATGTTGAAGTTTAACATGACAAGATTTAAATTGCATTTTTCTCCATTTTTGCATGTGAATGTGTGGTAAAAACCCAGGAAGCCAAGCTAATTCAACACTAACAAGGTTAATTAGAGAAAAAATAAGAGTCTGATGCCACTTTGCACAGTGCCTTATCCATTACAGCAAGGATCTAAAAACACAAGAACCGTCATTTTCTTAATGTTCCAACAGGTAAAAACTTGGCTCATTCATAACAAGAGCTTTCCGCTGCTTACATTCACAAGCTTTGGTAACAGGAGACACGCCACAATTCAGAACAAAATGGTTATGACTGTAGCATACTACCTCAGCCTGTCATTGCAACAGCTACTTGAAGATTAAACAGCTTTTGTAACTATAAAGGAACACTTCAGACACTTGAACACTTTAGTCCTCTGCAGAAAACCTACCTACCTCTTAAGAAACAGAAAGTTTTAACAATTTTCTGTTTACAAATTAAATCAATGCCATGATTTCTGGAATCCAGCCACACATGCTCTTGCTGTGAGATGGATACCAAAAAAACAAAAACAAAAAATAAGAAAACACACACACACAAACCAACATTAAGAAGTGCCATATTGAAAACCACTATCTAGATAATATTGTTTGGCATGCTTTGTCACCATGAACATGTACAGATGATACACAGAACAAATTACTCCCCAAATGGTATCATGATCCGAAAATATAGTCTGATTTCAAAGGGCAGGACAATTTCATGGACTGTTGATCCATAACCGACCACCCAAAGAAGTTAGATAAGTCTATGTGCATAGTCAGCCTCTTGAGGCTAATGTCTTAGAAAATATTAGTTTCCAAGATAGAATCAGAGATTACAGAATCAGAGACTTACTGGCTGTAAACCAGTGTTCTGTCTGAGAAAGATACTGTTAATTAAATAAGCTCCAAACTGTGAAGTCTGTGAATGTGTGACTATTATCTGTTGAGCACTCTGGATGCTGTCTTACAGTGTAAAAACATTACAGGCACATAAGGAAACAAATACTTGCCGTGATTACAGAAGTTCCATTTTCAGGAATACAGAGTTGTGTTGATGAACATTTGCATAGTATAAAATAGCGATGTATTAAACAAAAATGTACACTACCAAATGACTGTTTGTTTTTGTTTTGTTTTGTTTTATTCTGGTGACTCTTTCCTTTTCTCTCCTCTCCTCCCTTCTTCCCTTCTTCACTCTCCTCTCCTCTGTTACTAGCTGGAAAAATTAAAAGTTAGTGTGGTATGGTCCAACATAACACCTCCTCTGTCTGTGCTCTTCCTCAGTATGAATTTGTGACATCTTATCCATAGATGGAGTTTATTTTTGTATCCTCTTGAGCTTAAGTTGGCTGTGTGTCTGCTTTGACAAACAGCATATGGTGAAAGTGATACTATGCCAGACCTGGGTATGCCTTTTCGTGGACTAGTAGCTTCAGCCTTTTGCTTCTCAGAACATTCACTTTTAGCATACTCCCTCTTAGCAGCCAGCAGCTGTACTGTTAGAGGCACAAGTCACACAGAGTAGCCAGATGCAGGTGCTCCAGTCAATAGCCCTGGATGAACCCCATCCAGCAGCTGGCATCAACTGCCAACCTTGTGAATCAGGTGTCTTGGCCATCTAGCATAGCTGCGCTTTCTGATCATTGAAGACATCTGCTTGCAACTACATGAGAGACTCCAAGGAAGAACTTTTATGCTGCATCCAATCAACCCAAACAATGTAAGAGATAATTATAGTTATTTTAATCATTAAATTTTGGCCTTAATATATAGCAGTAGATAGTGGAATAGTGAGAAAACAGTCACAGTACAGACAACTGGAGGGAGTCTAGAGATTAGAAAAGGTAAAAAAAAAAAGTAGGGAGAGATTTTTTATTTTTTGATGATGTAAGCAATTACAAGTGACAATGCCAGGAGTATCTGAAAGTCAAGAGGGGGTTAGAAAAAAACGTTGTGAAAGAAAAATCAAAGAACGCTGAAGGTGGGGGTTGGGGCAAGGTAACACTGAGTCAATTTACTTGTCAAGAAAGAGAGCACAAACTAATAAAATGACAACAAAAATCAGTACACTGCATCATAAAAGGAGAAAATGCAGGGCAGAAGGTGAGTATGTTCTAGAAAGGCACGAGAGTTTATACTAGTTATACTACTTGGGAATGGAAGCTTCCACTCAGGATAGGAGAGAATTAATTTATGTGACTGTATATGGTTTCTTAAAACAACTGTCTGTATTCACTGGCCAGGAAAGAGCTTCCTGTGTTGGTCCATTGAAAGTGCGGTACTCCACGAATGCTCGAAGTTCTTAGTCCTTTTTCAGCTTTCACGGATCGGGTACTCAAAGTTCATGGTATTTTTGTCATTGTTGTTTTTAATAGCTTGAGGTGATCAGTATCATTTCTGGTGCAACACTATTCAGTTGCGATATCTCCAAGCAAGGGGAAATTTCCCTTTTATGAAGAACAAACATCATCAGGTTTTATAATCTTTGTTTACCATATTGTACTTTCAGACCTCAGAATGTTTTAAATTATTTCAAGAAGCATCAAAATCTTTGAAAATTTTTAAATCAAATTGAACTTATAAAACTTGAAAAAATGTGTAGTCTGTGTAGCCCTTTCAAGAAGATTTATGAAATCCAAGAATAAGATATGAACTCCAACATTTAGGAAACTACTAAACCTTATTTCAAGTCATACAACACAACCCATTGAATCAAGAGTGCTACCTAGAATAAAACTGTAACACAGGAACAGAAAACAACTAAAGTAGACAGAATATTCCTATCTCTTTCAAAGACCAAGTTTCCAATGTCATACTTTCTGTAACACCAAAAAACTTAGGCATTTGTTAGTATATTCATCAGTAACCAATGCTTACACAATGTTACTCAAACTCAGGTTGAATTTACCATGAAAGATTCTTAAAACAAAACAAAACAACACACCTAGATTATTCCAAAAATAATCCATGAGAATCAGAAGTTTTGAAATTATTAATAATAATCCCTGTTGTTATATGCTGTTTTAACCACAAAACTATTTCACAAAAATCCATTAAATTGTTCCTCTCAATCCTTACTTTGTCTCCTAGTTACTCTTTATCCAATAAAAGGACAGTAAGTACCAGACTGGCCATTGACTGTCTCAGAACCTGAGGCTATTTAAATAATTTTCCAGGTTCTGGTTTTTTAAAGTTTAATTTCATGATTTCAAGCATAAAAACTATTTTCATTTGAAAGTAAAATTTACTACTTTTTGAAGATGAAAATAAGCTGACTCTTTGCTAATAAAGGGGGGTTGTAAAAAGCTGTTTGAAAGTAATAATCTTTCAAACTATTTGTTAAAATATCAGAAATTTTATATAACTTTTTGGAACAATATTTACAAGAAGAAAAAAAAAAGAAGTAAATATAACCAGACTTCTAATTTATGTAGATTTACAATATATTCTGCAATGCCTTTATAGTTTCTTTTCAGAAAGTAATAAGCAAATAAAAATTAAACAAATGGGAAAATGTATAGATGCTGCAGGATCATTTACTTTCCAGAATTTAAATCAGATGGTTATTAATTTAATGGTTAGCTTCCAAAGTGTTTACCATTATCTATAATGATGTAAAGGGTTCCTGATTATGACATTACTAACAAAATAATAGTTTTATACATTAGTTATGCATACATATTAAATTTGTTCTATATGGAAGTACTGACTGATGGCAATAGAGAAAAATAAATAAAATGGCCATTTAGATCACATTAAAAAATTCTTTAGCATTTACATTTAGAGCCTAGAAGATTTTATTTACCTTGTTTGTCTTTTAGTTTTTAATAGAGGCATAGTTCCCCTGCTGTACAGATCTTAAGTGCTCCAGTAGATCCACGTCAGCAAGTATCCTATGGATACTTGGCTTCCAGTGTTTGGCTATTATGAATAAAGTCAATAAAAACATTTGTGTACAAGTATCTGCATGTACATATATTTTCATTACTCCTTGTAAATACCTCAGAAGTGAATTGCTGTATTGTATGGTAAATGTATATGTACTTTTACACAAAATTTTTGTCAAACTGTTTTACAAAGTGGTTCAGTCACAGGCTCTGAATACTTACCAACATTTAATGTTTCAATATTTTTGATTTTAGAATTTCTAGTGTGTTTGTATAGTAATAACTCCTTGTAATTCAAATTGCATGTCTTCAATGATTAATTTGTTGAGTACCTTTCCACACACTTAATGGCCATTTCTATATCTTCCTTCATGAAATATCTGTCTTTTCCCCGTATTTTATTGTGTTATTTGTAATTCTGTTATTGATTTAAGAATTCTTTGTATACTATGAATATATATGTATGACGGAGCTTAAAGGTTTACAATGAATTTAGAGGTCAAAGTACAAATTAATAATTAAAATACAAATGTGCTACTCAAAATATTTGCCAACTGATAATGTTGACCCTTATAAATCGGACTAGATGCCCACCATAACACTGAAACAATGTCTGTGGAGGAATTCACTGAGTCACATTTTACCCTTAAAACCAGGATCTCAGGTCCCAGGAAACCAGTCAGGTGGACGAAATGGTGGGATCACATAGGAAACTTAGAAGAAGGGTCTAAATGACTACTGGAGTAGGATTATTGGAATATTTTAACAACCAGTATTATTGTACTAGCATATACTTACCAAAAAAATCCATAAGCCTACTATCACATTTTATCAGTTCTATGACATATATTATTTCATATTTTAACATTGTCTTTAATAATAACATGTGTCTGACACCAATATTTCTTAAAATTGTAGTTATGCAACAGTCCTCATGATTTAGTTATCATTGTGCATGTGCAAGGTGGGCCAGACTTAGTGACATATTCATCACTACAAGTGAGTTATATTTACTTATGTTTGGGTTAAATTACTAATTATAATGTCTTAAAAAATTACAAGACTATTCAGCAATAAAACTACATATGGGGCTTGTAGAATTCAGGAGAGAGCAAAAAAGTAAATTTTCATCATTAAAGGAATGACTGCAATTTCGTTGGTTTTTTTTTTGTTTTTGTTTTTTTTTTTTTTTTTTTTAAAAAAAAACCAAATTCTTTGCAAAAANAACCAAGTGCTTTACAGAAACTACAAAAGGAAAATTTGCATCATAGATAAAGGTGACAATGTCTTATTCTTAAAATGGTTACAAAAAAGAAGCCTATCACCCACCAAGTAATACAGATAAAGGGAGAAAAACCAAATACCTCAGAATAGAAGAAAGAAATTTAAAAGCAACTAAAAAGTGATGTTACCTCTTTGAGGACTGTGCATTCGGATTGAGGCTGGTGCCATAATTTAGTTGAGAGCATTTCTTTTTCTTATTTATTAGTATACAGCTTAACAGTGCATCCTATAATTAGTGAGGTCTAAGAGTCAATAAAACATAGAATGTACATCAAATAAACAAAGAATAAAATATTGATTAGCAGAATGACTTCAACTAGTAATTCTAGAGGTATGACAGTATTTATCATACTGGTTATTTTTTTTAAAGATTTTATTATCCACACTGAGTACAGAGCCTGAGGTGGGGCTCATTGTGGGGCTCAATCCCACCACCCAGAGATCATGACTTGTGCCAAAACCAAGAATTGGAGGCCCAACCAACTGAGCCATTCAGACACCCCAGTGTATATCATATTCTATATTAAGGTGTCAGCAAGACTTAGGCCCTAGCATTCAAAAATGAACAAATCATGAAACATTATTTGCTGTGATTCAGCCTACTGAATGTAATGAGGAAAAGAAAAAGTATAGTTGTAAGCTTGTTGGGGCAAAGAAATAAAGAAAAAATGAGAAATAATGCTGAATCACATCTTTAAGAAATTTCACATGACAACTAGAAAAAAACTTCAGATTACTAAAACAAAGAGAAACAGACATGACTTCAATAAAAGAGATTGAACAAATTCAGAGTTTTCTTGTATTTACTTTCCATGTCTTTTTTTCTTACTAAAAGGTACACTTGAGGAAAACTTGACTTGCTCCTTTCCCTTCTATGGATCCCTAGAAAAGCACATAGCATAAAATAGACATTAAATGTAAAGAATAAACAAAGACAGACTCTTGTTTTTGTTTTTATGGCAATTATATTTGAAAAGAAACATTACGTGTTGTGATGAGCACTGGGTGTTATATGCAACTAATGAATCGTTGAACACTACATCAAAAACTAATGATGTACTGTATGCTGGCTAACTGAACATAATAAAAAAAAGAGAAAAGAAACATTACACACATACACCTAGTAAATGGATATTACAATGCAACATTCCAAATTTTTCACAAGAATATCATATGTGAAACATCAAAAAGGAAAATTTATTATTTTAAGGAGTTTCCTTTAAATAATGATTGCAGTTTTAGGAATAAACTAACAACAGCAACAACAATGATAGCAGCAACAACAACTTTCATTCACAGGCTTTAATCCTGCTAAATTTCTTTACATGCCCCACAACACCCAGTTGGCTCCTGAACATGGTAGCAGCTCAGAAACCAAGTTACTCTTAGGATTGCATTCATGAATTTGAAAAGATGTTTTTGGATGCTTGCTATCAGCCAGTAACCAGTGACGGTAAGCTGTTTAAATTGTAGGATGCTGAACAAAGCTGACAGGGTAATGATTAAGATCATATTTGAATGGACATCACTTTTAGGAAAAAAATGCAGAAAGAGAAACAGGGAAATCTACACTTCTGCAGTTGTACAGTATTAGAAAAATAAACATTAGTAGATTCAAAATTAATAGATTCAAAATCAGATGAATCATTCTAACTCATAGATTTTAAAAATTTTTTAACTTATGAGGAGTATGACATTAAACAACCCTTTGGTTTCTATTTCTTTATCTGTAAAAAAGATTTACTAATAAGGATTTCCAGAGCCATTTGTGACAATAAAAACATAATGTATGTGAAACCATCTTGTGATCTTTAAAGCACTATAAAAATGAAAGTTATTGTTTCAATTATTCAAAACAGGAACCAGAAAGGTTATTCCTGCATGGCATTCCAGTGTGATAGTAAATGAGTAATTCATGCAGGCATAAGTGGGACACAAATCCACTAATAGATTCTTCAAAAGGAAATGAAAGGTTTCATAAATAGTTGGGACCCAATTCCAGGTTAATGACATATAACCTTTAATGAAGAAACAAGATAAAACAATTCCATTGTCATATATTTTAAGTAATAATAACCATTGACATTAACCTCCATAAATTTAGGAAGAATTTAATTTTATTATAATATGTAAGGAAAAATATTCTCCAAGCTTTAATTGAATTATTGAATTAAGAGAAATTAATAATAATTCTTCCTCTATTTTCTGATTTTTAAGACATATTAAAGTGAGAAAGTATGTTAATGATGTTTCTAATTGCAGACATGTTCTTTATTTCTCATATCAAACTATTTGGAAAGATTGTTAATAGTAAAACTTTTACATAATATTGCATGATATACATATGTGTATATATACACACACACATATGATCAAATGAATCATATATAGGATATATATGATAGAATATAGATATGATAGAAAATATGTATAATATACATAATAGAATACATATATGATTTAGATATACGATATATATATATATTTATATATATATATATATGATAGAACTTCGTAAAGTAAAACTACCTAAATAGGTGTCAGGGATTTAAGGAATGCACTTGTGATGAGCACTGGGGTGTTGTATGAAGTGTTGAATCACTATAATGTACAACTAAAACTAATTTTACACTGTATGTTAACTAACTGGAATTTAAATTACAAAAAATAAAAAAATAGACTGCTACATGTTCATCCAAAAAGACAGCGAAAAAGAGGGTATCATGACCTTGGAGTAGGGTTTGGATATAAGGCAGGTAGAAAGATTCATTACTACTACGCTATCAGGCAAATAGCCCTGGATAGTTGGGAACAAAATGCATTTTGAGAGGTTAAAATTGGAGAAAGATGTTGATTTCCATAATAAACACAGATCATAGTAAAAGATCAAGAAGGTAACATTCCCATGGAAAGAAAGATGAAGTGCTGAATTACAAAGCACTGGGATGCCACAACATTAACTTAGTGAACATTACTGAGGACCAGTTTTGCAGTTCTATCAGCTGGGCTTGATTCCTATATACACAATTATAGTTTATGGACAGAGTAGACTTAAAAAAATGTATTTTGCCCAATCCCATACTGTCCTGATGAGCTTTACATTGAAACTGAAGGTAGCAAAGAATACACTTTTGAAACAATAATAAGATTTTTTAGTCTCCCATATAACTCTTCAAAGTGAGTATGTTCTTTTCAAGAGGTGCACACAAAAAAATAATAATAATAAACTAACTTCTCATAGGGTTCTCCTGTGAACAGTTTTAAATTTTTATTGAGATAAAAACTAAGCTCTCTAATCATCGGGATATGTGGGAACTTCTCCACGTGGTCAGTGAGTCATCAATGCATTCACCAGTACAAAGAATACTTATCCAAATGTCAAGAAAATATCATTAAAAGAGGCAACTGTCTTTTCTACAGAATAGATCTCTAGAAAGAATCTCTATGATGTCTATTCCTAAACTTGTTTTAAATTCTAAGTAAAATAGTATAGATATCCATATATATTGTTAATGCCATTGTACTTAAGATTCCTTCAGAAATACTGATGAGCTATTATGTTAAGATCTTCGGTATAATACAAGTTGGTCAGGGAGGTGCATTTGGTATTTTCTTCTAAAAATATAGTAGGTTAAAGACTGTTTTTTTTTTAAAGTTATTAAGTTTTCTCTGTCTCCATTTATCCATTAGAAAAATGAATAAAGAAAAGATCAATAAACAAAAGACATTTTTAAATTTCGAGAAGTGCCATTAATTTGTCATGATATTGAAACAAATCACCAAATGATAGCATTCTGAACTAAATAAAACAGGTAAGAGATGATTTTTAGTGAAGTGATTTGGTGATTGACAAAGAGACCTTGCATTGTGCATGCAGCATATGGTCTCCAAGTTTGTAAGGTTTTTGCACTTATTGATTTATTTGATCACTTAGCAAATATTTATGAAATGTCTATAATGACACCCTAACTGTGCTAGGATGGCCATGGAAGAGTTAAAATTATAAGCTTTGCCCTGGCCTCCATGTATCTAAATATATTGGAGAATATAGACAAGTAAGGAGGAACGATCAGTCTCCAAGTAGAAATTCACAAAAACTGCTCTCATGATAGTGCTTTATAAACCAAAATGCTATTTTATGTATTCTCAATTTACTGGTTGCCTGCACAAGTCACTTCCTCACAGTGGTTAGTTCTGGTGTAGAAACCAAATTAGATGAGAAATTGGTAATCATCTAATTCAAGCAAATGGAACTAGATGTTCTTAAGAGATACTTTCATCAGGCTATGCGTTTGGGAAACATTTATCTTCTATACATGAAGAATGACTTCAATCTAAAGAATTCTGTACATTGGTATTTATTAAATATTTATTAAATATAAATAAATAATATAAATACAAATAATTATTAAATATCTACTATTCTTATGAAAACATTTTTTAGATCAGCAATGTCAAATTAGTACTCTCTCTCCTCTAAACCATGCATAACAATAGCAAATATTCTTTACTAATTTTTTAACATATTGATCACCTGCTATGAGCCACTCTAGTGGGTGAGGAGAAATGTATTGATAGAAAAGACAGATATGGTCTGGACTTTAATATTATCACCCAGCTACTTAATGATAATATACTTTTCTTCCATTATAGTGTTTGGCTTTGAACAAAGCTAGTTAAAATATTAAGCTACATATTTTATCTTAACACTATTTAGTGTTTTATAGGAAGTGTTAGAAGAGGTTCCCTCCACTTCAAATCTTCATGTTGTATTTTAATTTCAAAGTGACAAGTTGAAAAAATGTATATCTTATCAGAAATATGCACAAGTATTTATTGGGCATTGTTAGTCTAAAAAAGCTCTTGTCTGATCTCATATATTTTTTTCTTAGATTCCATTACAATAAAGAACTTTTTTTCTGTTATTTACTTATATAATTTGAGGCCAACATGCTTACAATAACTGTGTATTGGTTGCAAGAATTTTATTCCTAGTTGAAAGGCAGAGACTTTGATACATATATGAACATCTTCTCAGATAAAATATATATGGGAATTACTGAGATAGCAAAATAATAACTTTGTTTCACTGTAATCAAGAATAAAGGGCTTTTACTTGGAAATTTATATAATTTTTCTAAGTATTCTTATAGATTATTTCATTTCAATTCTGAAAATTTTAGTAAAACACAATCAACTAAGTTCTTGAGACTTAGAGTTCTATTATTTGTTCTATTTTTTCATGGTTGGACACTGAAAATAATATTAGATAATTTTATTTGTTCAGTTTCTTCAGTTTCTTGATCAGGATTCTTATATAATAGATGCTTGGGTAAAGTCTTAGATAGTTAATTACATACACAGTGTCAAAGAAAAATGCCTATAAGGTTTACACAAAACTGGACTTCAGAAATCTGTAGATATGAATTCAATTATCTTTTACCTCTTTTCTCATTATAAATCTTGGTCTCTTATTTGAATTGGAGAATATTCAAAGGATTTGGGATTATCTAATTTAGTCATACCTACCTATAAATACATTTAACATTATTAAAACTAGGCATAAATAATTTATTGATGAAGTGATGTATTAGTTTGGAAGCCTGTTCCTTTATTCCCCCTCCGGTTACCAGTTAAACTTAGCATTAAAAAATACCAGAAAGATTCTACCAAACATTTAAAGAAGAGTTAATGCCTATTCACAAAGTATTCCAAAAAACAGAAGAGGACGGAAAGCTTCCAAATTCATTTATAAGGCCAGCATTGCCCTGAAAGCAAACCCAGATAGAGACACTAAAAAAAGAGCACTAGAGGCCAACAGCTTTCATGAACATAGATGCAAAAATCCTCAACAAAATATTAGCAAGCCGAATCCAACAATAGATTAAAAATACTATTCACCATGATCAAATATGATTTATTTGGGATGCATGGATGGTTCAATATTCACAAATCAATTAACGTGATATGTCACAGCAACAAGGAATGGATAAAAACCATAACATCATTTCAATAGATGCAGAAAAAGCATTTGACAATCTAACCCTGATAAAAACCCTCAACAAAGTAGGTTTAGAACATACCTCCATATAATAATGGCCATATACAAAAACCTATAGCTAACAATATACTCAATGGTGAAAAACTGAGAGCTTTTCTCTAAGATCAGGAACAAGATGAGGATGCCCACTCTCACCACTTTTCTTCAACATAGTACTAGAAGACCTGGCCACAGCAGTCAGACAAGAAAAAGTAATAAAAGACATTCAAATTGGTAAGGGAGAGCTAAAACTCACTTTTTACAGATGACATAATACTATATAGAGAAAACCTGAAAAATTCCACCAAAAAAGTACTAAAACTGATAAACAAATTCAGTAAGGTATCAGCATACAAAATCAAAGTACAGATATCCATTGCATTTCTACACACTAATAATGCAGTAGCAGAAAGAGAAAAGTATGAGAGACTATGGACTCTGAGAAACAAACTGAGGGCTTCAGAGGGGAAGGGGGTGGGGGAATGGGATAGACTGGTGATGGGTAGTAAGAAGGGCACGTATTGCATGGTGCACTGGGTGTTATACACAACTAATGAATCATCGAACTTTACATCAAAAACCAGGGATGTACTGTATGGTGACTAACATAATATAATAAAAAATATTATTATAATAAAAAAAGAAAACAATCACATTTTACAACTGCACCAAAAATAATAAAGTTACTAGGAATAAACTTAACAAAGGAGGTGAAAGACCTATACTCTGAAAACAATAAAGCACTGATGAAAGAAATTGAAGACGACACAAACTAATGGAAAGATATTCCAGGTTCATGGACTGGAAGAACAAATATTGTTAAAATGTTCATATTATCCAAAATAATCTACAGAATTTATGTAATCCCTATCAAAATACAAACAGTAGTTTTCAAGAACTAGAAAAAATAATCCTAACATTTGTATGGAACCAAAAAACCCCTGAAGAGCCAACTTTGAAAAAGAATAAAACTGGAGGCACCACAATCCTAGATTTCAAGATATACTACAAGTCTGTAGTAATCTAAGCAGTATGGTAGTGGCACAGAAACAGACACATAGATCAAAAGAACAGAACAGAAAGCCCAGAAATAAACCCATGATTATATGGTCAATTAATCTTCAACAAAGGAAGCAAGAACATGCGGTGGGGAAAAGACAGTCTCTTCAACAAGTGGTGTTGGGGAAAACTGGATAGCTATTTGCAAGACTGAAACTGGATCACTTTCTTGCACCATACATAAAAATTGACTCAAAACAGATTAAGGACATAAATGTGATACCGGAAATCTAGAAAATCCTAGAAGAGAGTACAGGAAGTAATTTCTCTGACATTAGCTGTAGCAACGTTTTTCTACATATGTCTCCTGAGGCAAGGTAAACGAGCAAAAATAACCTATTGTACTCTATCAAAATAAAAAGCTTCTGCACAGCAAACAAAACAATCAACAAAACTAAAATACAATCTACTGAATAGGAAAGGATATATACAAATGACATATCCACTAAAGGGTTAGTACCCAAAATATATAAAGAACTTGTAGAACTCAACATCAAAAAACCCCACAAATAATCCAATTAAAAAATGAACGGAGGACATGAACAGACATTTCTCCAAACAAAGATGGCCAACAGACACATGAAAAGAAGCTCAACGTCATTCATCATCTGGAAAATACAAATCAAAACTACAATGAGATATCACCTCACACCTGTTAGAATGTCTATAATCAAAAACACAAGAAACAAGTTGGCGAGGATGTGGAGAAAAAGGGACGCTTGTGCGCTGTTTGTGAGAATGCAAAATGATTCAGCCACTGTAGAAAACAGATCCTTGAAAAATTAAAAATAGAATTACCATATGACACAGTAATTCCACCACTGAGTATTTGCTCAAAGAATAAATAAACACTAATTTGTAAAGATATGTGCATCCCGTTTATTGCAGCATTATTTACAATAGCCGAAATATGAAAACAGCCTAAGTGTTCACCGATAGATCAATAGAACAGAATACACACACACACACACACAATGGGATATTATTCAGCCATAAAAAGAAAGAAATTTTATCATTTGCAACAACATGGATGGATCTAGAGGATATATAATGCTAAGAGAAATAAGCCAGTCAGAGAAAGACAAATATCATATGATGTCACTTATAAGTGGAATTTAAGAAACAAAAGAAAGAAATAAAAGAGACAAACCAAAATGGAGATTCCTAACTACAGAGAACAAACTGATGCTTAGTGGAGGGGAGAGGGGAGGGATGGGTGAAACAGGTGAAGGGGATTTAGAGTACATTTATCATTATGAGCACTAAGTAATGTAGAGAATTGTTGAATCATTATATTGTACACCTGAGACTTACATAACACTGTATGTTAACTATACTGGAATTAAAATAAATAAAGAAAATACAAGAAAGAAATTATAAATCAGCTACCATGTAACTGAAGCTTTGGCTTTTCATGCATTAAATAAGAAAAAAGTTTATAGTGTCTTTCAGTACATAGGCAGAAGATCACAGGGAAAAATCTTTAGAGATTCTGACATGTACAAACAGTGGAAGAGCCCCATAATTACTTTAGCTGTTACAGGATCTCCTTAATTTGCAATTATGTTTCTTACATTATCTTTTAATTTTGTGTTTCACTGTGATGACCCTCTTCCTTTTTTCATCACTGAGAAAAATATGATAATGAATAAACTGTACAGAAAAATATATAATATTAATAATGTCAGAGATTTCCTAAGTCACAGTAAACTGAATTTTACTCAATCGTGTCCTTATAAAACCAAAATATACACAATTATAAATCTTGACAATATGTAATCAGTATGTTAGAGATGGTTAGTCAGTGGAGGTTACTTTATTTTGCATAGGAAGTATCTGGAGAAAAATGTTTAAACCCTGTATATTACATTATACCCTGAGCATTTGTGAATTCATATATATAGCTTAACTATTTTTAAATATGTATATATACATTATATGGTTTAATATATGTGTGCACTTTAGCTATATATAGGTATTTAATATATAAACTATATTTACAGTTTATGTACACACACATATATATATATATCCAGATGCATATAAATATATATATCCATATATATGTATGTGTATTTGCTTATACATACAAAGTTCAAAGTGTGGATATATTATATAATATTCATGTATTGTATTTTATACACACATTTATTTTTAAAATAAAATAACATAGATGTAATTTAAAAGAATCATCTATCATTTTGCAGGTGACGGTATTGGCTTTAAAGACCAGGGTCCTCCCAGTGACTACCTCTGAGCCTTTAAGCTAGTTTCCTAAAGTTTCTGAGACTTCTTGAAATTGCATATGATAAAATCCCTTTTTTTTCCAGAGCCATAGTAAGGATTAGATAAGCTTATAAATTCAAAGGAGAAAACAGCACAATCTCTTCTCAATGTAGACACTCAAGTAATATTGAACATTATTCCTCTTAATTCCAAACCTTGATTAATAATATCACTTTTATTGAAAGAAATTATTGTGTTATTGTGCAGAGAAGAGTCCAATTTAAAAGAGATTGTGAAAACATGTGGCAGTTCATACAACAAAAAAATAACAAGATAATTGTGAAATAAATTTTGCTTTGCTTTTTTACCTGAATTTTCTGAAGGGATATTATGTTTGATCACAGGCCATTATTAATATCAACTATTGTTTTTAAATTAAAAATAAAAATACCATATGATCCAATAATTCCACTACTAAGTATTTACCCAAAGTAAGAACAAGGACTAACTGGAAAAGATGTATATACCCCTATGTTTATTAAAGCATTACTTACAATACCCAAGCTATGCAAGCAACCTAAATGTCCATAGATACATGAATGGAAAAGATGTGGTATATATATATATATATATATATGCATATACAAAGGAATAGTATGCAGCCACATAAAGGATGAGATCTTGTCATTTGCAACAACATGGATGGAACCCAGAGGGTATTATTCGAAATGAAATAAGTCACACTAAGAAACAAAAATACCATATGACTTTACTCATATTCAGAATCTGAAAAATGAAAAAAATGTAAAAACAAACAAAAAGGAGGACCAGACCTATAAATAGAGAAAACAAATTGATGGCTGCCAGAGGGAAGAAAGCTGGAGAATGAGCAAAATAGGTGAAGTAGAGTGAGGGGTACAGGCTTCCATTTATGCAATAAATAAGTCATAAAGGTATAAAAGGTACAGCACATGGAATCTAGTCAATGGTATTGTTAACAGCATTGTATGATGACAGATGGTAGCTACACTTAGGGTGAGCATAGCATAATGTACAGAGATACTGAATCACTATGTCATATACCTGAAACTAGTGTAACATTGTACATCAACTATACTAAAATTTAAAAAAAAAAACCTTTTTAAAACAATTGTTTTTCTATTTCTCTTAGTGTTTCAAATTATCTTAAACTATGCTTCAAGAATTACTAAAATAATTTAATCCATCCTCTGTGTTCAATATCTTTTCATTTACCATTCAACAATCACTTGGGTTCTTAAGTCTCTAAATATGCTGAACTTGAACAGTTATGTCATAATAAGTATTCCTTCAATGCTGGACATCTAATTACACTCCAGATCTTCAGTTTTAGGTAAGAACACTCTTGCTCCTGACTTTGAGGAAAACTGCTCGTAAGTCAATGTAGGATACAGGATTTTGTTCAACCACTAACTTTTATATGTTATATTCTGTATTAAGTTGAATGCTAATTGAAAATTCTACACAGCTCCTGGCCTTTTCTGTTAGGCATTCTAGTAATTGCAAACACCACATTGGGCAGTGTGGGCACTAAGACTCTGATTGTCATCATATATCTTTGTTTCCTACCAGGTTACAAATACAAAGTAAGTTAATGTTTCTTAATCCTAAGGTAACGCTGTAATTTCCTCTTAACCATCTTTAGCTTATTTATTAATTATCATTAATACTTATCATTATTCATTTATCATGTATTAAACAAACATTTGATAAGGACCTCTTATACTAGTATGTCCCACTCCTGTTTTATGTGTTATTAACACAACTGTTCACATTTTTAATGGAGAAATGATGTAGTAATGCTCAAGAACTTATTTTTAAATACTTTGGACTACTTATTTATTTATTTTTAAAAATTTTATTTATATATTTGTCAGAGAGAGAGAGTGAGCAAAAGTAGGGGGAGCAGCAGGCAGAAGGAGAAGCAGGCTCCCCACTGAGAAAGAAGCCTGACATGGGACTCAATCCCAGAACCCCAGGATCGTGACCTGAGCCAAAGGCAGATGCTTAACCAACTGAGCCACCCAGGCATCCTGACTTTGGGCTATTTAATGCAACCAGCAAGTACCATAAAAACTTTAATAACATAAAATGTTCAGCTTTTCGACAGTTCTCTTTTTCTACTGAATTATTATCTTAAATATCACCAGGCATGGAATAAAAGCTGCATGACTTCGTGGCAACTGATGGCTCAGTTGGTTGATTTCTCTCAGGTCATGATCTCAGGGTCATGGGATCAAGCCCCACAACAGGCTCTGTGTTCAGCATGGAGTCTGCCTGAGATTCTCTCTCTCCCTCTGCCTCTGCCCCTCCCCCCGTTCACACTTGCTCTTGCTCTCAAAATAAATAAATAAATAAAATATTTTTTAAAAAACCCTGCATGACTTCAGGAAATTCATTTTCACTTATACTATATTTTAATATCACTTCTTTTCCCAATAAAAGTATTTTTAAAATTTGAATTTTAAAAATATATAATAAACCTATGGGATGCCTGGGTGGCTTAGTTGGTTAAGTGCCTGACTCTTGATTTCAGCTGACATCATGATCTCAGTGTCATGAGATCCTAAGCGTGAGGCTCCACGCTCAGTGCAGAGTCTGCTTAAGACTGTCTCTCCCTCTCCTCCTGCTCCTTCCCTACTCTCACTCTTTCTCTTTCAAATAAATAAATAAATCTTAAAAAAATACATATATATATAAAATAAATCTTAGAATATGTGTTGTAGCACAGAATAGAATTGTTAATAGTATAGATTCTGTAACTTCATTAGTAATATAGTTCTAGTTCTTGAGCTCACACTTGAAAGATTATTTTTGGCACAAACAAACTGGGAAAGTGGTAGGTCTATCCCTTAGTTGGACAGCACTCCACCCTTATGTTCTTAATATGAGCTACCACATATCTCAGTTTCATATTTTAATATTCTTTGTAGTAGCTCTTCATAATATTCTTCATAGGAAAAATAAATGTGTTTTACTAAAAATAACTAAAAGCCATTGATCTAGTATTATTATAATTGGTCAATATTAGTATCAGTTTTCTACTGTTATGGAATAGTTCTAGATTATAGACTAAAATAATGTTGGGTTTGGTTTAATAGTAGTATTGAGGATTTTGTTAATCAGAAATTAGTCAGTGAGTGTATAACAAAGGGAGACATAATGTAACTATAAGCTATTGCCATAATCAGTCAGGTGGCATGCACTATATGTACAATTAGTTAACAACTTGAATTACATCATATTTTCACATCTCCTAAAACACTGCTAAATAAAAACATCTACATATCATGTATCTCTTTTATCTGTTAATTTATTACACATAAATGGAGAAAATGCTCTATAACTTTCATATGGCAATGTCAGTGTTTTGGGGTTTTTTGCTTTATTACATCATAAGCACTTTAACGGCAACCCAGTATAAAATATTATCTTATTGTAAATGAAGAAGTTCAGTCTTTAAGAGGTCAATTAACTTTCCCAGGGTCATACAGCAAGAAAAAAAAATGTTTCTGGTTTCCTTCAGTAGATTTTAATATCCTGAGCAACACTTTCTGTACACTTAGCATGCTGCTTCATAAGAATGTGGAGTCAATAAATCTTCTTGACTGACTAATCTCTAAGTGAAGCTGATTGTAGCAACTCTAACCTAGTAAGATTAGCATACCATTTCCCTAATTTTATTTTTCTAGTCATAATAAAATAGTGGAGGAAATATACTGATGAAGTCCTACATGAATGTTCTTGAAACTAATAGCAAGGAGCAGCAAAGAGGAAACGCCTTGCTCAGAAATAGTAGAAAATACCTACTACCCTGAATACCATCTATAAAGAAACAGTGACACCTACGATATAAATTAGATCTTGTAGAGCTCACACCTAGGTTCAGACCTTGGGGAACACTAAGTTGTAC
Organism: Ailuropoda melanoleuca; assembly: GCF_002007445.2. Lineage (NCBI taxonomy): Eukaryota > Metazoa > Chordata > Mammalia > Carnivora > Ursidae > Ailuropoda > Ailuropoda melanoleuca. The sequence continues at coordinate 100,158,691 of NC_048224.1, forward strand.
TTTCTGAAAGCTGAAACCAATACTACTTTTTTTTGTAAACTTTTTTTTATAACATTCTAAATGTAGTTTGACAAAAGATGTCCAGGAAGGCTGGGCAAAGAGTAGTAATTGATGCATTGTGTTTTCGAAGAGATTGATGTGCAAAGGATAGGAAAAGTGTGAGTGTCGATCTGCTCCACTATTATTAACCTTGTCTTTTGAAGGGAAATAAATGCTCAGTCACCATGGCCTATAACATATAGGGCTCTTAGGTCCAGGCCCTTCTTGCTGCTAGTTCAGAACTGAAATACATACAAACATATATGAGGCTGAATGATGGTAAGTATTTTCAAACAACACATCTAAATCTATAATTCTTAGTGCTGCAGGCACCAGGCTCTTATCCTTATAATAGAGCAAACAAATAAAACTTGTAGTGCCCAAATAAATTTGAATTGATCCCACTCAAAATAATGGTAATCCAAAAGAAACCCTTTATTGAAGTGATGCTAAAATATGTGAATTACCAAAAATTTGACAAAAAAGTAAGACAACTGAAATTAATATACATGAGAAAAATGTTTTCCATGGACTCTGTGAAATAAAGAAACATAAAACAAACTGAATTCAAAGGAAATATAATAGGAAAACACGATTTCATGAAAACTGAACTGGTGCCGCTAGGAATAGAGATGAAAAGTAAATAATAATAGAAAATAGGCCATTCACAAAGTAATTAGAAAATAAGTTCTGTGGAAAATAAAGTCAGGACCCAGAAGAATAGACTCGACATATGTAAGCAGAATATGACATAGAAAAATAAAACACTTGAAGTTGATTAGGAAAAAGTGGTAAACTGAAGCATAATTTTTAAATTGAATAAAATATTAGATGATTATTTAAAAATAAACATACATTTTTCTAAAACAAAGGAATACCTATATTGATAGTTTGAATACACACACACATATATAAATCTGAAACAAAATATTAGCAAACAAAATCCAAAATTATAAAAAGAGAAGGCTCCAAGACTAATTCCAAAAATGAAAGAGTAAATTAATATTAGAAAATCTAAAAATGCATCTTACCATGTTAACTGATAAGAGAAGCATCTAACCATTTTACTAGGTATAGAAAAAGCATTTATAAAATTTAATATATATTCTTTTTAAAATATCTTACTGTCTTAGGAGTACTTTCTTAACCTCATTAAGAGCATAATAAAAGCCTACAGAAAAACAACACAATAAATGCAGCCTTGTTGGAAACATTTTTCTTTAAATCAAGTTTGTAAGTTTGCTCACTACCACTATTTCCAGTAAACATTGCTTTGAAAATCATGGCCTGTGCAGAAAAAAAAGAAAAAATAAATTCATAAGTATTAAAATATAGAAAATGTTATCTGCAGAAGATATGAAATCCCCAAGGAATGTCATTAATTTTTTAGAACTAAGAAATGAACTTAGAAGGTGGGTGGATATAAGTGAAATACAAAAGTCAACTGCATTTCTACACACCAGCCATTTCTTTTACCTCCGTTCCTAGGAAACACCATTCTTCTCTGTTTCTATGTATTTGACATTTTTAGATTCCACATATAAGTGAGATCCTGTAGTTTTTTTCTTTCTGTTCCTGGTTTCTTTCACTTAGCATAATAGTACAAACTTGCAGTTATGTAGAATGAACAAGTCTAGAGATCTAATGTATAGTGTGGTAACTGTAGTTAATAGCAACATAAGAGGGATATTTCTTCATTGACTACTTTTTCAGATTTTGCAGTTTTTTTAACGCAATTACTATGCAAATGTATTGTGTAAGCAATGTTCTTTTAAATAATAAATATCTAATAATAACCAAAGTAATAAATATGATAAAAAGGAAAAGACAGAGAAACAAAAGAAAATAAAACAATGGTTTCCTTGAAATTTTCTGTATTATTTCCTGGCTCTTGCTTCTAAGAAAACAATTTTGTCTGAAACTAGTCTGATAATGCATGTCTTAACTAAATTCAACTTGTGTAGCACATACTGTCATCGGTTATTTTAAAGAGTGATTTTTTCCCCTTATGGTCTTGAATATGTACCTGGGGTAAGGGGAGGAAAACTATTTTGCCTGAGAAGCACACTTTTACGTATGCTTCTATTTAAACGCATTCACATCCCAGAAACTAGCAACATAATTAGGCTGGGATTAGACCAAACCCTCCAGATTTTCATAAACCTGATGTTCTCAAATTTCTAGTGGTAGGCTTGACATCAAATGATCTCAGGAAATTCACAAAAGGGAAAAGTTGAATTTCCAAACACCTATGGCATCACTAATAAAGTTAAAAGAGTTGTGCAATTTTGCATATGTAAAGTTTATTTTGTTTTGCTCATTATTAAAATAATTAAAAGATATGAAGGAAAACAGTGGAAACTTTTATAATTTTTGGATTATATAGGTATACTATTAGCTCACAATTCCTTCTGAGGAAGAACCAATAGGTGGTATAGAAACAATGATTAAAAGAAAACAAATAGGTATATCTAGTCTGTAATGGAAACAAAAAAGATAACTTCTATCAGCCATTTTCTTTTTTTTTTAAGATTTTATTTATTTGACAGAGATAGAGACAGCCAATGAGAGCGGGAACACAAGCAGGGGGAGTGGGAGAGGAAGAAGCAGGCTCATAGTGGAGGAGCCTGATGTGGGGCTCGATCCCACAACGCCGGGATCACGCCCTGAGCCGAAGGCAGACGCTTAACCGCTGTGCCACCCAGGCGCCCCATTTCAGCCGTTTACTGACACTAAATATATGAATAAAAAAATGTGCCTTGGTACAGAAATCTGTTGCCAGATTCAAAGGAAAGCTACTCATCTTATGCATTCTAATATACCCTAGAATATGTCTATTTTGTATTCCGCTGTACTTTTTATTGTACTTTTAGGCACTATGCATAACTTAGGGAAAAGGTAATTCTAGGTACATAAATTCTCTTGGGATGTGATGTCATGTCTTACTTCAGAGCTTTACTTGGTAAAGCAGCAGGAGTTGAAGAGAAAAGTAAAAGCATGTGGATAAGATAAAGACAGAAAACATAAAAAGCAATATTAGCTCCCGGTCTCATATGTATAGCAAAATATGAAATTAAAACACTATTGTAATTATTTTAGGCAAAACATGAAAGCTTCAAGCAACTTGAGTCTTTACCCTTCATTCCTGCTTAACTCAAATTACTTGTTTGGGTCCTGGTATCATCTGAGATTGGGTCACTCAAAAAAACAGACAAAATTGCTCCTGAATGGTATTTATATTACAACACCAGGTATGATGACTTGATTATGGTAAATGTTCGATAATAATTTATAAATATAAATTAAATATGTAATAGCTTGTTGTCACTATGCCATTAATTATTTGAACAAAAGTAATATAAGAACATAAATTAAGTATAAAAAATACTACTCAGCCTCTCCTAAATCAATCAATAATCCTTAAAACTCTTAAAAAATGTTTCTTTTATTTTTCTTTGGTAAAAATAAAGAAGGCAATTTATCTTGATTCAGAAATAAAACAATAACAGAGGATAAGAGGAATTCAGGGAAATTCCAAAAGAGATTATTCTCTCTTAAATAATTCAGTGTGGAAATGAATTGGGTTTAGTGTGATAATCTCTCTGAGAGATCTCTAAAATGGTAAAGTGTAATTTAAGGCACCTGGGACCTACTGATTAAATTATCAGTGACAAGCACAAAAGGGTTACTGCTGGTTCTGAACCTAAAATTTGTCTTATATATGTTATTTTTTTAATCCCAGAAAAAGAACGTGCAGGACGTTTGGTTTTGTTGTGTGCTTTCTTTATATATCACAGACATGGCTTGATATGCATATTCATTAAGAAAGCATCAATTAAGCAGAGTGAGTTAAATGAAGTATGCTAATATGCAATGATTCTAAACTACCACAGGGTGGTAGGAGATTCACTTTCCACAACATTTATCTAATTGGCAGAACTAACTGCTTTGCTACACTTCTACAACATTCAAATCCCTTATTAGAAACTATATCATTGTTACTGCTCAATAAGTGTGAATAAAACCTCAGAGGCAAAATTATACTTTAGGATATGCTATGCTTAAACAAAAGTCCAATTCAACTAGAAAGAATGTGTGCATATAATAAGTTGGTTCCTTTGCTTGTTCGTGTTTTCTTTTTTCTTTCTTTTTTTTTTGGCATAAAAGACAATTTATCTTTAATGATTAACGAAGGGGAAGTTCACAAGATACTTACAATAAATTTATTATATTATTTATTTGTTATGCCATTTAAATGATTATTTCATCAAAACATTCCCCAATCTGGAAGTATACCCATATATATTATTAAATAAGAATTTTAGATTTGGAAAACATTAATAAATATGTGTAGCCCAACTTTTTTATTTTACAGGTATATAAAATAAGACTAGGATATATTACAAAGATCAGACAGTTTGTGAAATAATTAGCTCAATCAAATGAGTCTATTTTTTAAAAGTTTTTATTTAAATTCCTGTTAGTACAGTGTAATATTAGTTTCAGGTGTACAATATAGTGATTCAACACTTCCATACAACACCCAGTGCTCATCACAGCAAGTGTACTCTTTAATCCCCATTACATATTTAAGCCATACACCCACCTACTTTCCCTCTGGTAACCATCAGTTTGTTCTCTATAGTTAAGAGCCTGTTTCTTGGTTTGCCTCACTCTCTCTCTTTTTTTCCCTTTTGTGTTTTGTTCCTTAAATTCCACATATGATTAGAATCATATGGTATTTGTCTTTCTCTGGCTGACTTATTTCACTTAGCATAATTCTCTCTAGATCCATCCATGTCACTGGAAATGGCAAGATGCCATTCTTTTTGATGGCTGAGTAATATTCCATTATATATATATATATACCACCTCTTCTTTATCCATTCATCTATCAATGGACACTTGTGCTGTCTCCATAATTTGGCTATTGTTGATAATGCTGCTATAAACATTGGAGTGCATGTATCCCTATGAATCAGTATTTTGTGTCCTTTGTGTAAATACCTAGTGGTGCAATAGCTAGATCATAGGGCAGTTCTATGTTTAACTTTCTGAGGAACCTCCATACTGATTTCCAGAGTGGCAGCACCATTTTATTGTGTAAAAAATACAACTCTATAAACTTGATTTAAGATGTCTAGTTGTAGGATTTTTGAACCAGTTTTAATACATTTCTTATGTTTCAAAGGTATATACAAATTCCAATTAAAATGAATATTCAATTAACATAAACTACTAATTTGAGCCATATTTTTATATTTTTAAACTAAGAGAAATATCATCCTAATGATGTACCCAGTTGTAGCACTTAAAAACTTAGATCTTGTGAAGACCTGCATATGAGTGATCTACATGGTAGAGTTAGAGTTTGTGCTATACTTTTACTCACCCAAATATATACCAACCAATATGGGAAGAAGAAAAATGCACACTATTAATTAGGGCATGCCTGCCACACTCCAGGGTTTTATTCTACATTTCTCAGTCCCCAGGTAAAACATTAAGGTCTGACCTACTCTATGTCTGAACAAGCATTGATTTGTAATACCAAGTAATACAGTACAATCAAAGAGCAAAGTCAGAAAGAAACATCAGCTCCTTGCAAAAGATGAAAGCTCTGTTGTTAGTCATACTATTGATGGCATCACTAATGTAGTTAACAACTAAACTTAGAAACCAAGTGAAAAGAATTATGCTCATCACATCTGCCTTCATGATTATATTTCTTTGGAAAGGGAGGCTGCTAATTATCTGGCATATGTGTGCATTCAGGATTTCTTTCTTTCTTTTTTTATTCCTTCCTTCCTTCCAAATCTGTTTTTACAAAAATAAATATTGAAGCTACATATCATACTTTCTTCCACTATAACACATCCAATAATGCCATAGTATGTATAGAATTTGACAAACTTTTTCTATTTACTAACCAGTAACATACATTTTAAAACTACAAAAGAGCAAGAGCATAGGCATATATTTCAGAAACAAATTTACACATGCAACTAATTCATTTAATGCCCAGAAAGGGAACACATACACATATGCCAATGTCATTGTCAAAATCCTTTAAAAAGCACAAAGTGCTAAATTAACATAATAAATATTCATTGGTATTATCTATTACCAGAAGTAGCACAAAGCCCTTGATTATCAAGTTTTAGAGTGTTTCCATTGTTCAATTGTGAGATTTTATGGAGATTGAATGAAAACATTCCCTGTATTAACAAAGGGAAAATTATATTGGCTATTCTGAAAAGTCAAAATAATTAGAGGATTTTGTGCAGAAAACCTGAAATTTTTCATTCATGTTAAAATTTGAAACAAATACTGAACCGTTATTCTGGGTAAGTACTGTCTTTCAAATGATAATTTCTATTTCATGGTATTTTAAAAACTATCAGTAACATTAGAGTTCATGTAGGACCTTCAAATCAGCAAACACCATTACAGGGGAAGAAACTGGAATGTTAATTAGATGAACCATTCCATTGCTGAACTACTGCAAATACTCTAGCTTTTTGTGGGGGCTGGAGTTTAGATTTTTTTTTTTTAACGATTTGTTTGTTTTTTTCCTCGGTGGATCTGCAACTGTCCCTTACTCATACAGGTTCATACTTCTAGGATAAGATAAGAAGTACACTTTTCTTTCTACATAAATAATCCTTTCAACTCTGGAGGTCACTATGGTGTCTTGAACTTGTACCCTTTAGGCTGTCTAAAGTGCACATAGTACGCTGGAGTAAGATTGAACTGAATGCTAAATTTTTGGGAATTTTGCTAACATTTGACATCAGGTTGGTAGCTTGAAATCGATCATGGCACAGTATTTTACACCATGATAATTAACAAATGCTACAAATCAGTCCTTCCCTCTTGCTAACCTTCAGCTGGTTATTAATCACTTATCAACACATCAGTGAGGATATCCCATTTCAAAAGTTTTTTTTTTCCAGAAAAAGAGAAAAGAAAGGAAAAGTGGAAGGAAGGAAGGAAGGAAGGAAGGAAGGAAGGAAGGAAGGAAGGAAATATTTAACCATTCAACTATTTTTTTTAAAGATTTTATTTATTCGACAGAGATAGAGACAGCCAGCGAGAGAGGGAACACAAGCAGGGGGAGTGGGAGAGAAAGAAGCAGGCTCCCAGCGGAGGAGCCCGATCCCATAACGCCGGGATCACGCCGAGCCGAAGGCAGACACTTAACCGCTGTGCCACCCAGGCGCCCCTTAACCATTCAACTATTTAACCTATATTCTTACAATTCCTAAAAGTAATCTTTTAGGGTTTTTTTAAATATAATTTGGAAAAAACATATTAAAATGAAAGACTTCTAAAAATATCATTTGGAATATGAAATTAGTTTTTCAGTGACATTTTCTTCATGTCCTAAATGATGATAAAATTTTTTTACTACTCTGTAAACATTCTTTTCAGAAGAGAAAATTCAAGCAAATATATTTCAGAGAAGAAAATAAAAGATTTCTTATCAATAACCATAAATATCTTCATCCATAAGACGAGAAGGCTGAGGTGAACATTACATATTATGAATAAAATCTAATTTAGAAAACTATAGTAACTTTTTACATTTATTTCCATGACCACCATGGCAGTCTTCTAGTTTTGTTCTTTTTCCAGGAGTCCTCCCTTAGAATAAACTCTCTGACTGCTGCCTGAAGAGCCTTACTAAAATGTTAAGTATTGTGATGTTACTGCATTAATTTTTTCTTCAATAGACTTCCATCACTGTAGATTTGTAAATAATTCCTAGACTGTAATATATGCTCTTAACCTTATAACCACTGTCTCCATTTCGTTCAACATTTCTTTAAACCAACATTTAGTAGTGAACAGCTATTATAACAACCACTGGACTAGTTCTGAAATAGACATCAATGATGTATAGATGGAAAACTCACGGTTCATGAATTAAGGAATTGATATTTTAGATAGGAAAACTGTCAAGAAAAGAGATGATTATATAGCAGGGTTCACATATTAACTCACACTATAACTCGAAATCACAGATAAAATAAAGATCACTGGTTTTCCTTTATTTTAATACTATTTTCTCCCCAATTCTCAATCAATAAATCACTAGGGAAATAAAGATAATTAACTGAATATGCCTATCAGATTACAACATGTGGAATAATGTAAACATTTTCTGAAGATAGTACTCTCACTTGGAAAAAAGAAAACACACTTAGCTTTTCCTCTCTTCCTAAAATAAGGTCATTCATTCATTCATTCATTCAGGGAGGGGGCCATACTTACGCATCTATATGGAAACAATGGGGGGGGAAACAGATTACATGTTAGCATTTGGAGATTTACTATCTTCTGTCACATATCTTTGGGAAAATTCCCTTTATCATATAGGCATGGCTCATCCTGCTGGAATCCCTAGTTAATTTTGACAACTAATACCAATATATTTGATCCTTTTAACTTACATGGGGACAGGTAGTGCCTTCTAGGTGACTTGCTTTCACCTGAAATCAAGCGATCTTCAGGCTCCCCAGTGTTCCTCAGAGATCCAGTCTTCAGTAGGTCAGGCATGCTGTTCTCTGTAGTTCCATGCTATGCTTACACCCATTAATCTTTCTCTTTATATCACAATTCCTATAGGCTTGGAAATGAGGCAAATTATTGTATTTCCTCTATGCTGTCTCCTTTACCATAAAACATGACAAATTCTCTGTAATACCAGGAAAATCTTTGATCTAAACTGAGCCCATGTTATACTGAATTGGGATATAAATAAATATGAAAAATATTCTAAGACAAAAACATGTTTGCAAAGATTTTGTCTATTAGATAATATTGTTATTTAATGTTACTGTCTAATTTTTCTCCGTAATTTCCCCTTAAACAATAGAAGCTTTTGGTTAGCTTGGGTAAAGTACTTATACACAGAAAAGTTGACCAAAAAATCCACTTTTAATAATTTAAAACTTGTTGTACATAAAATTTGGTAATTGCTGGTAATCCAAACTAAAAAAAGGAATTGAAGATTACCCAGAAAAACTAAACCCTCAGATAAATCCTGTAAGCTTGTTAGGACTTATCCAGGTAAAAAAATAAAGATGTCTGGAGCAAAAGTGAAACATCAAACTGTACCAGAGCAGGAAACATGATAGTTGTAGGAAAACACAGGATTTCACAAAGGCCAACATGTAGGATCTGAGGATTGGAGGGAAAACAGTGAGGCTGGAGAAGTAAGTAAGGCAAGATTAGGATATGTTTTGGATGTTATTCAATGAATGTATGTTGGAGTCTCTAACCAAAAAAAAAAATAATTCTTTTAGGTAACATAATGTTTTCGAGTTATACTTAAAAAGTATTTTTGAAGGAAGGAGAATGGATTTGGGGAAGAGCACAAATCTTGAGGCAAGAAGACAATAGTAAGTTAAAGTAGAAATGGAGGGGCCTGGGTTTGAAATATGTATGTTTAAACAAATCCATTCCCCACATATTTGAATCAGCCTTTTAAAAAATACAGTTAGAAGTGTAAGGCAATGGTTGATTATATTTAATGATAACTTCAAGAAGAAAGTTGCTTAGCGTAGGGTGTTAGAGAATATAAAATGCTGACATCATTATTTTTGTTGTAAAGGCAATAAGAAAGGTTAATAATATTTATAATATTCACATAAGGGAGAAAGAATACAGAACACTAGCCACATGATGTTAATATCCTCCTTAGATTAGATTAGCAAATACTCTGTGTCTTGGTCACCCTAAAATTCAGTCCCAGTTAGCTTGTTTGCTGAGAAATGCAATGTACTTCCATGGAATTGTAACTTCCGCATTTTATAGACTGTAACTCAAATCTTTTATTTTGAGTGTTTATTGTGACATACTCACTATACATTCTAGAATCACATATATCTCATGCATTATATCTTTAGACTTATTCATCCTATATGACTGTAATTTTGTAAACTTCGACCAACATCTACTCATTTCCCCCACCTTCCAGCCCCGGGTAACCACCATTTTACTCTCTGCTTGTGTGTACTTAACTTTTTAGATTCCACATGTAAGTGAACTTATATGATACTTGTTTTTCTGTGTCTGTTTTATTTCACTTTAGCAATAATGTCTTCGAGTTTCATCCTGTTGGTGTAAACAGCAAGTTTTCCTTCTTTTTTAATGGCTGAACAATATTCCAGTGAGTGGAGTATATGTTTGTGTGTGTGTGTGTGCGTGTGTATAAATCACATTTTCTATTCACACGTTGATGGACACTACATGCTTGATTTCCATGATAGTCTTAATTGTAGATCTTATATCACAATGTTAAGCTTCAATGGCACTTTTTAATTTAAAAACTCTCTATTAAATTTTAATATAGGGACTGGATTCTTGAGTGCAAACACTAGGCCATTTCTTATTTGAATTCCTAAGAAGAGAATGCTTTCCACTGCGTAATAGGTGCCCAATAAATGTGTACTAAATGGTGAAAACTCAGGCCACAAAATCTAAAAAAGAAAGTCAAAGATAAAATATATTGTTTCTAGTAATTATCCATTTCTTTTCTATTTGTATCTCAAAAATGTCAACATTCTGTGGGATAGATCTATAATTTATTCTTTTTTTATATACAAAAAGGCACTGAAATAGTAACTTAAAAAGCTAGCTGTTGAATTTAAAAATATCCAGTTTCAAAGTTATTTCTACCTAAACACACTTTTAATCTAAGCCAAGACTCATTTACAGGTTTCTATCTTTCAAAGGAATATGATTTCTTAAAGTGCTATCACATGCCAGACACTGAAATAAATATCTCACTTGTATAACTTTATTTAATATCTTCTAACATTATAATATAGTTCTACTTTTCACATTGAATTAGTGAGGGAAAAAAAAGTGGAACCTAGATGCAGAGGACCTTGTCCATACCACATAGCAAGGGGTAAATGGAACTGAGAAGTTTACCCATGTTCATTTCCCTTCAAAGCATGTGAGTTTAAATATTATTCCAAATCCAAGCATTAAAATTATAAATAAATCTATACTCGGAGGGAAAAGTAAAGAATAGTTACACAAAAGATACGACAAGATGTGGCAAATCGTATGACCATGACTTTCCAATGTCGGTTCCTAATTTTTTGTATACTATCTAGACTAGGGTAGGTTCCTATATCCTAAATAAACAATTAAGGATAAAATTTATAGTTTCATATATTTTTCTGAATAATACCTATTTTAAAAGAGTTGAAAATCACTGAAATCTCACTACCTTTACATCTATTTTTTTTAATTTTTATTTTGTTATATTAGTCACCCTACCATACATCCCTAGTTGTTGATGCAATGTTCCATGATTCATTATTTGCATATAACACCCAGTGCACCATGCAATGTGTGCCCTCCTTAATACATCTATTTTTGTAATGGCAATTTTAAAGTTAATTGTTAGATGTGGTTTACTTACCTCACTTGATCTCAATTTAAGGATAGGGAACAAATCAGAATCATGGTTTATTTTATAAATACTCCTCCTAAAAATATAAGTTAATATAATCATGTCTCAGTCATCTAGCTGCAAAGCTTGGATACATCTTTGATTAGTTCATGTTTCTGGCTCCTTACATCCACAAGAGCCAAACAATAACATTTACATAGAGGAAAAGAGTCCTGCCATGTTTAGGTATAACCGTCATATGGGATTTCATCACAAAGGATTAACCTTTGGATTCTTTAACATACTGTACAAGGTCCTTCACCATCAACTCCAGCCTACTTTATTTTTTATCATCTGCCATTTTCCTCTGCCCTTGTTATAAGCTGTGCTCCTGCCATTCCCTGAACACGTGCTACTTCACACTTCCATGCCTTTATGCATTCTGTTCTCTCATCCTTGAATGCATATGTCCCACATCTCTGCCAGGAGGATACAAACTTATTGCTTATAGCACAAATTAAAGGTTGTAAAGACTATACCTTCTACACCAGGCAGAATTAACACTTTATCCTCTGTGAGATCAGTGCTTTGCAACGCAAAATATAGTTTTTAATACACTGCATTATAAATGCAATTGCTTACAAAGCCACATTTACTCATTGAATGGTGTATTCTGAATTGAAAAAAAACAATTTCTGGTCCATTTTTTAGTCCTCATTTAGTAATTAAAGATTTTCAAATAGAATACTCAGTATATAATTATTATCTTAAATTTTGTGTATTCTATGATCTCTAACATAATTTACGGATAGGGTAGGCAGTTAATATATTTGAATTTTAATGTATTAACAGAATACTAATGAAGAGCTAATTAGAAATTGTGGTTGACTATTAACATAAAAATTTCAAAATTTGTTAGAGCTATGAAGAAAGTTTAGAAAACCTAGCTTATAGAAGAATTTACAGGTTCCTCTGATGATACGTTTACCTCTAAAGCACTCAAAAATCTATGTAAGGTTTATTTACTTATTATTAAAGTGATTTTTCCTAGTTATCTTATCCTCTGATACCAAATCCCATTGTATAAAATATTACGTGAATCAAATGTCTGGGTTCATTCTTTAAACAAGAGTCATGTTTCTCCAGTGATGAAGTGTCAACTTCTGTATTTCATACACTGTCAAATTTTCCATATTGCTTAAGAAAAGGTCTGAATAAATACATAAACCATGTCCTAAACTTTAAAATCTGAAAATTTATTAGACATCTAAAAGAGTGTGCCACTCACTGACAGTATTTTGTCTTCACTCTGATATTCATAAAATGACTCAAAGATTCCTATGTCATAAAAGCCTGACAAAATAGAAAAAAAAAAAAGAGAGGTGTCTAGTAAAAGACATCATAGAATTATGAGAGTAAGAATATATGTTACTTAGAGTTATATCACTAATTCATTATGGCTTATGATTTATCCCCATTTTACCATTTCATAAGGACGTATGAGTGGATTGCCAGAAAATATTACTTATACTAAAATCATCAATTATAGCAATATTTATTGAGTAGTCAGCTGCGACCACTGTGTTGTTAGAAACTTGTAACATTTTGTTTTCCCTAGTACATTGGCAAATGATGACAATCCAACCTTAACAGTGATTTGACTTCATCCTTTCTTAATAATCACACTGCCCCAAACCCTTAGACTCCTAGAATAATAGGCTCCCTGAAATTCTGACTTTCTGGCTGGCTGTATCCATTTCATGTGTGTCACATTTACCTTGTCTAAGCACAATGCATTCTACTCCTCAATAACCTTTAAATCTCATTGTTTATCAAATCAACTCACATCAGTTAACATATTTCAACACTTGTCCACCACAGTTTTTCTACTATTTTGAAATATTTTACCTTTATTATGTATTTAAGCTAGGTTTTGGGCAGCGGATCATTTTCTTAAAAGAAAATTGTGCACTGGACCCCAATTAAAGCACTGCAGATATCCTGGGTAAGCAAAAATGATGTGGAGGATTTCTGCTTTTAGCCAAGATAGAGTAAAAGGAACCAAATTACTCTTCTATCTGAAACAATTGAAAAGCCAAAAAACTATATAAAACAACAATGTTTGGGCAGTGATTCTTGAAAGATGGGAAACAAATAAATTGAACTCTGCACTGGATTGAAAAGTGCCCCACCAAAATCCATGTACACCTCCAATTTGTGAAAATGACCTTATATGAAAAGAGGGTCTTTACAGATATAATCAAGTTAAGATGAGGTCATAGCTGGTGTCCTCACAACAAGAGGGAAATTTGAAAGCAGAGATAAATGGAGAGAGCACCATGTGATGAAGAACACAGAGATCAGAGTTATGCTACCACAAGCCAAGGAATGTCAGGTATTGCCAGCCATCACCAGACTCTGGGAAGAACCAAGCAAGCATGCTCCTAGAGTTTTAAGGCAGATTTACCATCCTACATCTTGATTTCAGATCTGCAGCCTCCATAACAGTAAGAAAATAAATTTCTATTGTTTTAAACCATCTAAGTTTGTGGCAATTTGTTATAGCGGCCCTAGGAAATTAATCCAAGTCTTGAGATTGCCACATTTCACTGCCTAGAGAGATTCCATACTGCAGCTTGGTGAAAGAGAATCCAGGTGGAACCTGATAAAATCTCTCTATAAATTATCAAGATTCCAGGAGGTTCAAGTCTGATGAAGTACTGGGGATAAAACAGCCTTAGAAGAACTCCAGTAATCTATACAAGATCCCCTTGGATCTTTATCTGAGTACTGATTAGGGTATTTGTGTGAGGAAAATACTCAAAATGCAGTAAAGAACCATACAAAAAGAGCAGGAATATAAACCCCCGGACCTCTCACAACACCAGAACTAGTTCATGTTCTAATTCTACAGAGTGGAATATTTGATAACTCACAAGGTATCATATAGAGTAATCATGAGCTGTTCAGGAGTGGAGGCCTTACCACAAACTAAACTCTCTACCTATATAACACAGAAAGTCTTGAGCTGACAAAAAGCCTATCAGACCTGTAAAGAAAAAACAATAGAGCCCATAAGGAAGAGAAAAATAAATCAAGTGAAGCTGAGCTAGCAATGATGGAAATTATAGAATTAGTAGGAAAGTACTTTGAGAATATTATTAGACTATTAGACTTCTAGCTTCTGTTCTGACATGTAAAAAGGTTGGAAGTTATCACTCCCATCCATATTAAGAAAAAAGCTGAACAAACAAAAATCAATTCCTTCTCTGTGTCCCACCAGAGACCAGAGAACACAGTGCAAATTATAATGTTAAAATCCACTGAGACAGGAGAATCCAAAGAATCACAGCCCAGATCTGCTTGGCTGGAGCAGAAGCTGTTACAGCCAGAAATTGATAGGAACAATTAAACGGTAATTATGATGAATTGCGGGAAACGGTATAGATTAGCATGGAAGTGAAAAACCCTAAGGGGAAGGGTCCCAAACTTCCTTTGATTTTGCCTGTGGAAACCTGGTGTGGTCATATGGAGAAAATCTGAGGAAGGTAATTCTTGCCTCTGGCAGAGGAAAGGAAAGAATAATAATGACGAAATATACTGAGAGTGTTCTCTATAGCAAAGGTCTACTCTGCAGAAGAAAGGCTTTACCAGATTTTTATCCCACTTGGAGGAAGGGCACTTTACCTGCTGCTGCCCTTGGGAGCTGTTCTATCTTATCTAGTAGAAGAAAAGTGTTCAGAAACACTTGTGATGCTTACATGCCAGGGACACAGACCAACAAAAGACTGAGATTTAATCACGATTATGGAATACTTCCCCTTGCACACACCTTACCAGAACAAAAACAGGGCTCTGCTACAAGAATAGATTACAGCTGTAAAAGCTGCAGCTCTCAGAGGAGTACTTATGGAAGCCCAGAATCAACAGGAGAGATGAGAACTAGAGCACTGGAGAAATGTGAAGCCTCTGGCACGTACAGGTATAACAAAACTAAACACCACAATCTTCTAGTCAGATTAATATAAAACCTACCAGTAAAGGACTATTTACCTCAGTTTCTATCACCCAATACATCATGTTCTCCTTTCAATAAGTAATTATAAGGCATGTTAAAAGGCAAAAAAAAAAAAAAAAAAAAAAAAAAATCTNAAAAAAAAAAAAAAAGATCTGAAACAAAATAGCAAACCTTAGAAGCAGACTCACATCCGACACAGATGTCGGAAGACCGGGAATTTAAAATTCACTATTTAAAATAACTATGATTAATATGTTAAGGGCTACAATGGGGGAAAAACAGACAACATGAAAGAACACATGGGTAATTTAAGCACAGACGAAAACTCTAAAAAAAAAAAAAAAGAAAATGTTAGAACTCAAAAATACTGAAACAGAAATGAAGAATGCCTTCAATGGTCTGAATAGTAGATTACGTACGGCTCCATAAACAATCAGTGAACTTGAAGAAAGGTAATAGAAACCCTCAAATACAAAAGAAAAATAATGAAAAAAACACTTAATATATCCAAGAAGCATAGGATAATTTCAAAAGGTGTAGCATACATATAATTGGAATACAAAAAGAAGAAATTAAAAAAAACCATACAAGAATGATTGGAACTAATAATGAACAGAAATTTCCCAGAATTGATGACACACACCAAACCATAGATCCAGAAATCTCAGAGAACGTCAAGCAGGATAAATAGAAAAAAAAATCTATACCCAGAAATATAACAAAGTGTCAAAAACCAAAAAGAAAGATAAAATCTTTGAAACACACTACAGAAGAAAACAAAAAACAAAGAAGCAAACAAAAACCTTACCGACAGAAGAGCAACAATTAGAACTATAGCTGACTTTTCATCAGCAACCAGTCAAACATTGCTAAGTGAATGAAGACCATCTGAAAAGACGTAAGATTACAGAATTATAATTATATGATAGTCTGGAAAAGGCAAAACTATAGCAATAGTAAAAAGATCAGTGTTTGCCAGGCACAAAGGGAATTTTGAAAGGGTGAAGCCTAGGGCATTTTTCAGTAGTGAAACTATTCTATTAAATATTATAATAGTGGCCATGCAATACTATGTACTTGTCAAAACCCAAAAAATTTTACAGCACAATGAGTGAACATTACTGTATGAAAATTTCTAAAAAATTATTTAGATACCTGGGATCCAAGGATGAAACGTAGAATGTGGACAAAATAATCTACCTTTAATACAAATGAATTAACTTGCCTTACTGAAGGAGTAAGGAAAAGTGGTAGCCTAAGTAACTTTGGAAACAAGTGGAGTCCTTAATACTAAATGAAAAAGGAACTATCAATAAATAACCAATATACTCTATTTGATAAAATTGCTCCCTATGGAGCAATTTATGGGTTTACAGTTCTGATACCACTATACATGTATACTGGCATCAAGTAATTAATGACTATTGATCTTAGCCAGATTTCTTATTGTTGGAGTGAGAATTTAGAAATAAATAAGGAAAGGAAGCTAGAATGATTCACGTAGTAATGTATTAGCATTGGGTCTATCACATGAACTTGTCTTAGATCGGGCTGGTATGAGAAAATACTACAGACTTGGTAACTTTTAAACAACAGAAATTTATTTCTCACAATTCTGGAGCACAGTCAAGTGACAGCCCTCTTCCAAGTTGCAGACTTCTCCATCCTCCCATTGTAGAAGCGTGGCTCAGTGGGGTCTCTTTCTATAAGAGGACTAATCACAATTATGAAGTCTCCACTCTCGTGATTTAAGCACCTCCCCAAAGCCCCACCTCCTGATACCATCACACTGGGCATTAGGATTTCAACATGTGAAATTTGAAGGGGAAAACAAACATTCAAACCATCCTAGAACTCCTGTTTAGCTCAATATAGATATGGACAGTTACATATAGAAACATCTATAAATATTTGTCTATTCATGGTTTAGTATGCACACGTGTATCTTTGTTCTATCACCAAAAGGGCCTAGAATGGAATACATCCTAGTAGCACCAGCATATCTAGCACCATGATTTCTTAAATCATGGTTTCTAATACCATTCTAAATTAAGAGGAACAAGTTCCTAGGATAAATGGCTGATTCTAGACCTAGGGCAGGAAATATACATTATAAACATGGAACATTTTGTAGTGCCAGAAACTAAGGAAATGTTCAAATAAAAAGCCCATGGTGATGGAATTCTGTCAAAGGTACACGAGCCAACTGAAAGAGCTTTCAAAAGCCAAACCTGAAATAATTTAAACAACCAAATAAATAAATTATAAAGTTCTTGTCTATGAGCTTTAATAAATATCAGTAAGTTCGTAATGATAATAAATGTTGAACAAATACATGAGGGAGAAGAGACAAATCTCTTACGCAAAGTAGTTTCAAATAACCCTGCATTCTGTGAGTGTAGTCTGTACACAGTGACTTTCTTTCAAAGAGCACAGTATATCAAGGGAAAATTTTAAAAGTGACTACAGAGTGCAGAAACCTGACAAACTCATGCTCAGTCATGTCATTAAAGTCTATATTCATAGCAATAAGTCATTTTTATAGCATGAATCCTTGATATGATGTCATAAAACTAGCACTTTATCTCTGTGGTCTTCTTCCAAAAACAGATAAACCCAATGTAATCAGAAGAAAAACATCAGACAAAGCCTAAATGAAGGAATTTTAAAAATGCCTGAAGAGTGCATGTCAAAAATGCACCCAGGGGTGCCTGGGTGGCTCAGTCGTTAAGCGTCTGCCTTCGGCTCAGGGCGTGATCCTGGAGTTCTGGGATCGAGCCCCACATCAGGCTCTTCCGCTGGGAGCCTGCTTCTTTCTCTCCCACTCCCCCTGCTTGTGTTCCCTCTCTCACTGGCTGTCTCTCTCTCTGTCAAATGAATAAATAAAATCTTTAAAATAAAAAAATAAATGCCTGAACAGTACACGTCAAAACTTCATGAGAAGCAATGAATGTCTGAGAAACTGTCACAGCTCAGCGGAGGCTAAGGAGACATGACTACTAAGCATAATGTCCATCCTGGATATAATCCTTAAAGAGAAAAGAGGCATTTGTTACAATTAAAAAAACACAAACCATAAATTTCAGTTAATAATAATGTAAACAATTATTTTAATAATTATGCCACATAATGTAAGTGTTAATAATAGAGGAAATCAGATGTGGGCATGGGTGTTAACCCTTGAACAACGTAGGGATTAGGAGCATCCACCCTCACACAATCGAAAATCCATTTGGGGGATTTGTTTTTGACTCCCTCAAAACTTTGCCACTAATAGCGCACTATTGACCAAAGCCTTCCTAATAACATAGTCAATTAAGACATATCTTATCTGTTACATGTATTATATACTGTATTCTTTCAATAAAGTAAGCTAGAGAAAAGAAAATGTTATTAAGAAAAATGATTTTAAAAAAGAAAATTCAGTTGCCGTCCTGTGCTGTATTTATTGAAATAACCTGTGTGGAAGTGGATCCATATAGCTTAAAGCCCATGTTCTTCAAGGGTCATCTATACTACCTTTGCAACTGTTATATAAATTTTGAACTGTTCCAAAATAAAATCTCATTAAAAGAAGAGATCTAAAAAACAGTTATTTTAGCTGCATCCTGTATATTTAGAAGGTAGATGAAAGATTGAAAAGTTAAGGAGAGAAATAGAAAATATAAAAAAGCCCAATTCAAAAAGAGAAGTACAGTGAGATGGAAATGAATGGGATTAACACTTTAGATATTGCAGAAGACAGAATCAGTGCATTTGTAGACAAAGAAATATAAACTCTCCAAAATGAAAGACAAATAACAGAAACGTTACCTGTCCCTTCCATTTAATGAAGCAGAATCTAAGAAAAGTTCACTGCATATGAAAAGTGTAGTTAGAAAAGCTATCTTTTTGGGGCACCTGGGTGGCTTAGTCATTAAGCGTCTGCCTTCAGCTCAGGGCGTGATCCCGGCGTTCTGGGATCTAGCCCCACATCAGGTTCCTATGCTGGGAGCCTGCTTCTTCCTCTCCCACTCCCCCTGCTTGTGTTCCCTCTCCCACTGGCTGTCTCTCTCTCTGTCAAATAAATAAATAAAATCTTTTAAAAAAAAGAAAAAAGAAAAACTATCTTTATCTCAACATACTGTCTCATCATTTAATTTGGTTTGTTAAATTTGTGTTTTTCTTATGCCCCACTCCCAGTGCCCTTGCTTTTGTGAAAATTTTCTGGTCCTTCCCTAATACCCCTCCTGAGGATCCCTTATCTCTTTATATGTCTTTATCTAAGTATATACCCTAGTTAGTAATGTGTGTACATTTTTACATTTCCTTGAACAACTTTCTTATTTGTTGAGAGTCAAATTTTTTCTTGTTTAATTATATCACACAAGGTTCTACCACAGCGTTTGAACAAGTCATAAATATATCTCTTTTATTTAAAGCATATTAGCATAGGTTGATGTTTTTTAAGTGTTTTCACACTCTGGCTATTTAGGAGTAAGTGGTATCCAGCTTGTCCTACGTGGTTGTTTAAATTAGAACCGTACTATGACAAAAAAAGTTATGAAAAATTAAATCTACATCTTTTTTTTTTTTAAGATTTTATTTATTTATTTGACAGAGATAGACACAGCCAGCGAGAGAGGGAACACAAGCAGGGGGAGTGGGAGAGGAAGAAGCAGGCTCACAGCAGAGGAGCCCAATGTGGGGCTCGATCCCATAACGCAGGGATCACGCCCTGAGCTGAAGGCAGACGCTTAACCGCTGTGCCACCCAGGCGCCCCAAATCTACATCTTTTGATGTCAGAAACACACCACAGAATTCTGACATCATACTCAAATCTTCTAAACACTTCTTTTCTATCCTATTCTAGTTCAGATTTACTCAGTCTGGGATTATACTCCCTTATATGGCCACAGTTATGTTCTTTTGTTCTCCTGTGAACTGAAGATATCAATTTTCTTGGTATAATTGGTACACAGAAATAAAGTCCTATTTGCATATCTTGGAGATTCCCTTTAAGTTCAGAGTCTTTAAAAACCTGATTGGTAAGGATATGTTATTGTCCGCTGAATATACACTGCAACATGCTGACTACTTGCTTTATTCACCAACAAAATAATTTTGTGGAATGTTGCTACTCTATTTCACAAATTCAACAGTAGGTTTTGGAGAGAGTTTCCTATGTGACAGGCTCCCTTTGCCCTTTGCCCTTTCAGTGAAGAAAGTTTTATCTTCTCATTTTAGATGCAATAAAAAAGGTCATTTAGATCTGGCTTGGAAATAATTCTTCTACTATTAATATATTTCTTGGGGAGATAGAGGCAAGTATAATTATGTATCTCTTTAAACTCACAATTATGAATGATATAAGTAATACCTTAAAAATAAGTTGAAAGAACATTAAAACATGAACAGCATTTAAAAAACAATTATCTTCAAATAACAAACTACCAAGTTTCTGTAAAGCCAGTCTAAACATAAGTGTTTTGTTGAGGAAGTGGTAATGATTGCTTTGCACTGGTTAAACCATTTTACAGGTTTTGGAGAGAGATTAGTGTTAAAACAGAAATGGGAAGGGCTCTGGAACATCAGGAACAAACAATCCTTTTACAGGGAGAAGGTCACTTTAATATTGTGACATCTCATATACTATGATTTATTGAGTTTAGATAGATAGACACTTAGAATCTGAAATCTATACCATTGTCTTTTGTTAGGAAAAAAAAAAGCAGAACCTTATTAGAGTTGTAGAACAAACAGAATTTTATGCTGTTTGCTTACTTAACTTTTGTAAGCTCCTTGATGTGAAAACTTGGAAAATATTTTTGTGCAACATCTGCAAAAATTCCCATTGTCACTTGCAATCTTATAACTGACTTATTCCAAAACTTTATATAGTGCCACAAGCTGGATTTGGAAAAAAATTGTTTATTTTTTCTCAAAACACATAGTTCATAGAGATCTTATTTATATAAAGCCTCATAATGATTTGATGATAATTTATGTTGCATACCAGTAATAATCCAGTATTTTTATTATAATTTATATCAATAACAGGATGAATATCATACTAAAAGAAATTAATTAATAAAGTTAATTGTATTTCCAAAATTGAAAAAAAAGGTAATGAATACAAAAGATGACATATACTGAGATACAGCTTCATGTTAGTTCTTCATCAGGAAGAAATGCTAAGAAATCATAAAGCTTGAATAAACCTTTAAAGCTATAAAAGTCAACATGTGTGTATTATCTTACATAGAGAAAAGTGCTTTAATACATATAAAGTATTTTAAATAAAATAAAAGCCACATTTAGGAAATTATATTTACTTCATATATCTAATGAACTAATTTTAAGGTGAAAATGCTCCTTTGAGGATGGCTAGGTTTTCATGTAGCCTTTTGACTTTTTATATGACTATTAATATAGCCCTTTATTGTTGCTTACATACTTTTGACTTATGTTAAAATAAATAGCTAGGCCTAGATTAGTAAGCATATTTATTGTACATCTAAGCATGTAGTGCAATAGTCATTAAATGAGTGAGAATCAAAGGTAGATAACATTTTGGGAAAAACACGTATTTTCTCAATAAAAAACATCACAGAACTTAGTATGTGTTCTTTAACATCACAGACTTTGGAAGACGTGGATTTGTAGTAATATATTTTTTAAAAATTATTTCTTTATCCTAACATAGCCTCCTTTGCAGAAAAAATATATGTTATGGGCTGAAATATATCTCCCCAAAGATATGTTAAGGTCCTGGCCTACAGTATCTCAAAACATGACCTTATTTGGAAACAAAGTTGTTGCAAATGTAATTACTTAAGATGAGGTTGTACCACCATAGGGCAAGCCCTGAAACCAATATGACTGGTGTCCTTAAGAAGACTGTGGGAAGATACATGGGTGAACTACATGTGAAGATGGAGGTTGAAATTATAGTTATAGAGATATGAACCAAGGAATGTCAAGGATTAATGGCTACCCCAGAAGCTAGGAAAAGGCAAGGAAGGATCCTTTCTACCCAAGAGTCTCATGGACAGCATGGCTCTACTGACACCTTAATTCCAGACTTCTAGCCTCCAGAGGACTAGACAATAAATGTCTATGAGATGATAAATGTCTGTTGTTTAAAGCCACCCAGTATGTAATACTTTGGCACAATCATCACAGAAGACAAATATATTTTTTAAAATTTCCCAGCATTTGCAATAAAATACAAATGCACATGAAAAAAAAAGTTTCATATATTTGTTATAAATCTTCTTGGAGAGGAGACATACACATATGTGTGTATGTATGTATGAATATGCATACATATGTGTATACACACACACACACACACCTTCTCCAAGTACTACACAACAAATATATCAAGCACTTTTTTACTTACACATACATTTTCTTACACATATGTCTATATAGACATATACACATGCATATGATATATGTGAAATTATTCACATGTGCATGTCTGTGTGTATGTAAATACATACATATGTATATAAATCTAAAGCTAAGTCTTACTGACTCAGAATCTCTGAAGTTAGAGCCCAGGAATTTTTATTTTTTATGAAGTGTTCCAGATGATTCCAACTCACAAATGTTTGAGAACAACTGTTTCATGCCATGCTGACCTACTACAAATATTACTAATACATCTAATATGATTATTCCTACAAAAAATATTTCCCAAGATACTGCTGTGAGTTGCTTAATTAGCTGTTCTCTACTAAAGCATTAAGTGATCAGAAAAGTGTAGATAATTTTGCTTAATATAGCCCCTTCTTGGATGTTCATGATATATATTAGCAATAATGTAGAAGGATAAAATTAAGATTTTTCTCATCTCTGCGTTTTCCTTATATCCCATACTCCCTGACCATTGAGTTAAAAACCATTATTGCCACAGAGACCATTTGTTTTCTCTTGATAAGAAAATGGGGAGGGTCACCAAAAGAATCCAGAGAGATTAGAAAAACAGAAACAGTTTCATTTTTACAATTAAATAGACTGGGAAACAAAGTTCTTTGAATTTTCAGGAGCTATTTTTTTTTTCCTGAGCAAAAGAGAAAAAGATGTAAATGTTAAGCTTGGAACACTATAAGGACAGAGCAGAGATCTCAGTAAATTAAGTTCAAAGAATAAAAAATGGAGTTGGGAAAATGTGTGAATATGTAACTGCCAATTTCCCCCCTGAAGTTGACCAGCTTGTGAATAAAAGAGTTGGGAGAAAATACACATCCATTAGAATGAATAAATTAAAAAATTATTGATAGTAACACATGATGGAGAGGGTGTGGATAATCTGTATATCTCATAAACTGCTGGTGGAAATGTAAAATGGTATGGGCCCTCTGAAAAATCACTCAACATTTTCAAATAAAATTAAATATATACCTATCTTATGACCCAAATCACACTCGTGGTCATTTATCCTAGAAAATTAAAATGTTCGTTCTCACAACTGTTCATAATAGTTCTATGAGTAATAACAACAATGGAAAAAAAATAGTTGTCTTTCAAATGTGAATGGTTAAATAAACATGGTGCATTCTGGCCAATGAAAACTACTTGCCATCAAAAGAAGCAAAAAACTGATTGATACACGCAAACTGGATGCATTTTAAGAATATAAGGCTGAATGAAAAAGAGACAGTCTTAGTAGATTTTATAGTATGATCCATTTATATAACAGTTAAAAGTGACAAAATTAGAGAGATGGAAAATAGATTAGTGGTTTCCAGTATTTAAGGTTGGGAGAAAAGTGTTACTACTATCGAGAGGTAGAATGAAGAAGATTGTTTGTGGTGATGAAACAGTTCTGTGTATTGATTATTTGTAGTGGTGGACACACAAATCTACACATGAGATCAAATTCTACAGAGCAACACACACACACACATACATACATACACAAATACACAGGTAAGTGCATGCAAGAACTGGAGAAATGTAAATAAAATCTGTAGACTGGTTAATAGCATCATACCAAATTAATGTCCTGGTTATGATATTTTACTGTAGTTATGTAAGATGTTATCATTGGGGTAATTTGGGTGAAGAATACACAGTTTGTCTCTATACTATTATTTTTGCAGCTCCCAGTGAGTCCATAATTATTTCAAAATAAAAAATTTTTTAAATGGTGGTAGACCAATTTGGCATGTGAGCCACCATCTGCTGATCCATGACTCAAGAGGTAATATATTCCTCAATCATAAATTATAGAACTAATGAAGAACTTAAGTCAAACTTATTAACTTAAAAGTTGTGATGAGAGATCTATAAATTTAGATGTCATATGTGCCTCTGAAAAAGGGACCTCACTCTGTCTCACTCACCTATACCCACATTCTGTGTGTGAAGGCATGATGAAAAGACCTTGGTGATTTTGGAATAATTTGAAAGCAAAAGGTCCCTAGGACTTACCACCCAGAATGCACCCCTGTCTAAGCTGGCAAAGAAGTTGTAAAGGAGCAATGACTGCTAGGTGAACCATGTAAATGGGTCTGAGAGCAGCCCCTCAGGGTCCAGGACATCAGAGAACTGTACTTGGAAAATAATCTAAAACTTTCCCTTTCCCCAAGTCATGTGTTGTACATGGACCGAATCAACTTGAATCCATGACAAGGTGAACCACAGCTCTCCATAGCTGAAATGGCTCTCTACATGCATTATATAGACTAGGATATAGCATGGTTCCCCCTCACACACAAACAGAAATTCAATGACTAAACACAAAAATATTTTATTTTTATTTTTAAAGATGTTATCTATTTGAGAGAGAGAGAGAGAGAGAGCACAGCAGGGGGATCAGCAGGCAGAGAGAGAGAGAGGGAGAAGCAGACACCCTGCCAACCAGGGAGCCCCATGTAGGGCTTGATCCCAGGACCCCAGGATCATGACCTGAGCAGAAGGCAGACACTTAACCAATGGAGGCACTAAGGTGCCCAAAATAAATTTATCTATTTATTCACACTACTTTCCCAGTGCAAGTTAGCACAAGGTTCTCCTCATCATTGGTCTTGAGTCTCGGTCTAATCAGGTTTCACTAAATATGATTCCACAATCATCTTAGAAGGAAGAAGAGAACTCTGTAAGATCTTCCCTAAACAATTAAATTAACTGATATACTCACTTTCCATTCATCTTTATTCACGGACTAATTAAACCCCCAAACTCAATCCTTAAGTGGCAGGAATTTCATTTAACCTTTGGTCAACGTGATGGTAGTGGAAAAATAAATATGAATGAGAAAACTGCAAAAGAAGCAAAATGCTGATCACATAAAACTGACTGAGATGAAATAAAAGTCTATGGTATATATATTCACAATGGAATAAGACTCAGCCATCAAAAAGAATGAAAACTTACCATTTGCAATGGTGTCGATGGAGTGAAAGAGTATTATGCTAAGTGAAATAAGTCAGTCACAGAAAAGCAAATACCATATGATTTTACTTATATGTGTAATTTTAGAAATGAAACAGATGAACATGGGTGGCGGGAAGGAAAGAGGCAAACCATAAAACAGATTCTTGGAACGCTTGGGTGGCTCAGTTGGTAAAGTGTCTGACATTGGCTCAGTCATGATCCCAGGGTCCTGCGATCAAGCTCCATGTTGGGGTCTCTGCTCATTGGGGAGCCTGCTTCTCCCTCTCCCTCTGCCTACCGCTTCCCCTGCTTGTGCTCTCTCTGTCAAATAAATAAATAATAAAATCTTAAAAAAAAAATAACCCCATACTCCTAACTATAGAGAACAAACTGAGTGTTGCTGGAAGGGAGTAGGGCAGCCTGGATGGGTTAAATGGGTGATGGAGTTTAAAGAGGGCACTTGCTGTGATGAGCTAGGTGTTGTGTGTAAGTGATGAATCACTAAATCCTACACTTGAAACTAATATTACACTGTATGTTAACTAACTGCAATTTAAATAAAAACTTAGGGGGAAAAAAGGTCCATGGATAGCCAAGAATACAAAGGATAAAAGAAACTTTTGTCCCTTTGTCAACACTTTGTCAACAACAAGGTACCCCACTTCCACCACTCCACATACTTGGGGGTGAGGAGAGATCTGAACTGATCAGGTTAAATTAAATGTATTGTATATACTATATTCACTGAATGAAAGATTTAATTTTGCTGAGATGTCCATCCTCCCTAAATATATGTGAATTTAATGCGATGCCAATCAAAATCCTACCAGGTTGCCCATGTTCTAAAAGTAGATTGTGGTGATTTTTGCACAACTCTGTTATTTACTAAAACATCACCAAATTGTTTGCTTAAACTTGGTGACTTTTACGACTTACAGAGGAAGGGTAATTACACCAATACCATCTGTATGAAAAATAACATAGAAAACACACAGAGGTGGATCAGCATTTTCAAAAACATTTAAAGGGGAAAAAAAGAGCAAACCAAATATATTAATTGTCCTTCAAGTTCTAAGAACAAAAGAAAACAATTTTCAATGGGTCAGAAATTAGTGAATACTATAAATATGTCCCATTCCTGAGGAATCTATTAAAGGTGCACAGTCCAATAGGGTAAGCATTAGCCACATGTGGCTATTTAAATTTAAATTCAAGTTAAATTAATTATGATTCGATTAACTAAAATTGAGTTCTTCAGAGTAGGTGCATTTTAAATGCACAATACTCATGTGTGGCTAGTTGCTATCCTATGGGACATTATAGATACAGAAAATTTCCAGCATTTTGTAAGTTCTATTTGACTATTCTTTATAAGAGAATCAGCTTCATTTAATCAAATGTCCTGGCAAAATTTGCAAAATTACTAATTGCAGGAATTTCATATATTCAATTGAATAGCTAGTATTAAAACAAGAATGGGTTATATGGTCATTAGTTGAAGAATAATATATAAACTTTCTTTCTGAAAAATAGAAAACAAATCAACCATAAACAGAGAAAAAGAGGTACATCAGAATAAGATTATTGCCAGTTGTATAGGTAATAACTGAAGGAAAAAGTATACCATTTAAAACTGACAGATAGTATAAGATTTAGTAATAAAAAAGCAGATTATGGGCACGATAAAAATGTTTATAAAATAGTAACCATTAACATAAAATGCAAGTCTCCTTAAATACCAAAAGATTTTTAAAAAGGAATAAGGATTAGCAAACACAAAAAGAGAAAGAATATAAATAAATATACAATAAACACAACATATTAAATATAGTAATTAAAACATAAAACATGACAGCATTGAGACCAAACATAATAATTATTACAATAATGGTATCAACAGGCTTAGCTTAGTAATTTAAAAAAATGATTTTAATATCAACACATAAAAGCCCCATGCCACATTGAAGATATAACATAAATACCTTTGCACAAAATAACATGGGGAAAGATGCAAGGGATAAATGGATGAATAGAATAAAACACTCACATAAAACAGGGCTTGTGGAGAAAAAATAAGGGCTAAAAAATATAAACAACATTATCTAAAGGCAGTTCTTTTGGGTATATACCAAACATATACACTAACAATAGAGAATACTTTCTAAAGCACAATAGAACATTAACAAAATTGATCATACATTAAGGTACATGGAATGCATAAGTAAATTTGATGCAATAATACTAGAAATTTTAAATGAATCCAGAAGAAAACAAAACAAATCATAAAACAAAAAATACATCCATTCTCCTAACTTAAAAAAAAAGAAACAGCACGTTGTCAAAATCTAGGCTTTCAAGTAGTTTCAAGCATAAAGCAATAATGATAAACATATCTGTTTGTAGGTTTATAAATAAGAGCTTTTATAGCTTGCTTTCTTCTCAATCTTTGCTTGCAATTTATTCCAGACCCTTTGCTTTAATTATTTCTTATATATTATTTCTTATAAATTTGATTCTGAAATCTATACATTAACCCAAACAAGTCATATTATCTCCATGCCCCAGTTAAAAGTTGCTTTCTGGATAGTTCACTGAGTGCCCTATAGGATTTCAAATGGTATTTTCAAACTAAACTCTGTATCTTCCCCACCGTAACATGTAATTTGTCCTGTCATCATCCATACGGATGCCCATGATAAAAATCTAGATCTATTTGCCTTATCTCCATTCAATGGATGATGTTTTCCTTTTATTCTCACCACTTTATTTCTCCTCCAATATATCCTGTTCCTCCCTATTACTGCTTTGGTTAACTTTCTGAAGAGCCTATAAAACTTATCCTATCACAACACTATTTGAAACATTGGTAACTAGACTCATTATGGTGATCATTTCCCAGTGTCTACAAATATCAAATCATTACTTTGTGCACCTGAAATTAATATAATGTCATATGTCAGTTATATCTCAATTTTAAAAAATAGAATTTGGATATCCTGTGGTTTATCCAGTGTCGCAGAGGCCACCACTTCTTTTCTGCTTAGATTCGTCTATTTTTTTCTATCTGCTTGATCCCTGTAAGCATGTGTTTGCATTGTGTACATTATAAAATACATACTCTCCTGTACATTCCATAGGCCTTTCACACTCTGAACCTCGGTTTATTTAAGGCTTGACCATAGCATCTCTTTATCTTCACTCCCCCTCTCACCACTCTCCCCTGACACTGTTCTATAAGAACACTGTAGAGCCTGTGAGCCTCTGTAAATGCCCTTTATGATTACGTCTTAGCACATGTTGTCCTTTCTGACTGGAGCTGTGTCCTCTCAGACTTCATCTGCTTCATGAAATTCCCCTCACTAAATAATTTCTTTGCTTAAATTGTCAGTGTTTAAAAATACGTGCTGTGCTTATACTCCTAAAATATTCAAGGTGCAGAAATGTGATCATATGATCTTTACTTATAGGCTCTAATGATTGTTATAAAAATAAAACTTACTTTTTAAAAGATTTTCCATTATAACTGATAGAGAATAAACCAGATGTTACTTAACAAATACACAAAGTAACTGCTTCCCTTGGGACCACATTGACCTCTCTTAGGTAATTATCTACAATGCATCTATTGTCTAGACAAAACTAAATTCCGTCTCCCTGTGAATAGAGAAGGTTTATTTTATGTAATGCTTACATTAGAATTTTTTATTATTTTTTATTATTTTTTTAATATTATCTTTCCCTCTCAGAATCTGATCTGTTTGTTTCAAACATAATGTTAAAAAATATACAGATAGGTGTCTATATGTTGACAGCTTTTAAAAGGAGTATCATGCCATTCAGCAATACTGAAATGTCCTTCCAACAATATAAAGAGTAATAGCATTATGTTAACTAAAATAAAAGCTGTTTACAAATTATATCCTTGTATGAAGAAAATTCATTCCTCAGAGCATGGTGGGGAATCAAAGTGACTATGGCCAAGGGTCCATTTAGTTAACGGTAAATTCAACTCCAAAAACCATAAGCCTTAAGGCTTATGCAACAACTTTGGGAATAAGTAATTAACTTTGGAACCAAGGAGTTGGAGGGAAACCATTCAAATCCAGACTCATTAATATCAAATAGGTAGGGGAGAAGTATAGGAACCAACTGAGATAACTGAAGACAAGAGTACTGATTTCTTTTTCTTTGCTATATTATCCTTTTTTTATCAGCATGGTATTTAAGAGAAAGCATAGGAATTAGAGTCAGACTAAACTGAATTTGAATCTAGATCTTAATTATTTATGTATGTCCTTGGCTAAACTACTTAGATCTCTATCAGTTTTCTTTTTTTTTTTCACTGAAGTGTAGTTAATATACAATATTAGCTTCAGGTGTACAACATATTGATTTGACAATTCTATACATTACTCAGTGCTCACCACGATAATTGTAGTCCCCATCTGGCACCATACATTATTACAATTTATTGACTCTATTCCCTATGCTGTACTTTTCATTTCTGTGACTTATTTATTTATTTTTATTTTATTTTTTTAAGATTTTAATTATTTATTTATTTACAGAGACAGCCAGCGAGAGAGGGAACACAAGCAGGGGGAGTGGGAGAGGAAGAAGCAGGCTCCCAGCGTTGGAGCCTGTCGTGGGGCTCGATCCCAGAACGCCGGGATCACGCCCTGAGCTGAAGGCAGACGCCTAACGACTGCACCACCCAGGCACCCCTGTGACTTATTTATTTTATAACTGGAAGTCTGTACCTCTTAATCCCCTTTATCCATTTCACCCATCCCCCCACCCACCTCTCCTCTGGCAACCACCAGTTTGTCTTTGTACTTAAGAGTCTGTTTTTATTTTGCTTTTAGATTCCAAATATAAGTGAAATCCTATGGTATTTGTCTTTCTCTAACTTATTTCACTTAGCATTGTACACTCTAGGTCCATCCATGTCATCACAAATGGCAAGATCTTGTTTTTTATGGCTGAGTAATATTCCATTGTGTGGCTGTGTGTGTGTGTGTGTGTGTGTGTGTCTATTCTTTATCTATTTATCTACTTGTCTATCAATGGATATATATTGCTTCCATATCTTGGCTATTATAAATTATGTTACAATATGGCTGTCATTTCTTTTCTAAAAATAGATTACAGAACACCTACTTTGAAGAGCAGTTATAGAGACTGGACGTATGAAACTTTTCTACAATATCACTTTATCAAACCTATATAACCATAAAATGCAGACTTAGATATATAACTTCATTCATGTAACTCAGGGTTATTGAGTGTCATCTTTATTTCTGGCACTGTTTTAGGTGCTGGAGGCTGAAAGTGAAAGAACACTGGGGATGATGAGCTCACAGATTCATTTACAGTCTAAAGAGGAAGATAAAACTTCAAAACCAAGGAAGACACAAGAATAAAAAAGCATAAAAAAATAAAATAAAGAGGTATTAAAAAATAAATGAAGTAATAAATAGGCAGAATTCACAGGCACTACTGACTTGTTGAACTTGGGAGTTACCTCAGGAATAAAAATAGTAAGAATTACCAGTAACTTTGAATCCTGACTAAAAGAGAAGTTCAGAGTAAGGGATTTAAAGAGAAATATGTGGGAAATATTTTTTTGTTTGTTTATTTGTTAACATGGGATGGTCTGGAGGGAATGGATATGTTTAGATTCTGAAATGAAAGAGCTGATGGAAAGGGAGATGCTGAAATATATGGGGTTTCCCCTATGGTAATTTGAAACGCAGCAAAAATCTCTTCCTACCTCAAAAATCTATCGCTTTTGGCCTATTATTTTGTCTGAAATTCTCACCAAGATTGGGTATTTTATGCCAAGAAATTGTTTCCATCAGTTTTGTTAAAATAAACCTGTGTCTCTTGGGTTATCTGCAGAAGTCTGCAGGTTTATGCAAAGGATTCAAGAACTTAGAATATTACCTAATTATAATTCAAAGGGAATAAGACCATAAACATAGAGAGGTAAAGAAGAGTTCTGTTAGTTTGTTACATATTTCTGTTTGTTGTTTGGTATATTTAAGAAGAAACAGAGTGGATCTATTGGAATATAATCAAAAGGTGCCTGAGGTTACTGGTGAGAATAAAGCCACGATGAACCAAAGGCCCATAGTAAGCCCAAAATAAATCACTTCCTGAACTATAAAACTGAGATGTGTTAGGATAGGTATGTGCTGATTTCAGAGAAACACGCAGTTCAACTCAGCTCATAAAGAAAGAAGGTAACGCCAGCTATAACGTGGAATTCCTGAATAATGGCAAAAGGGGAAAATCTTTCAGAACTTGAGGATGGGCGCACTTGCTATGAGACTTGCCTTTCTAATAAAAGAACTATGTCTGCTCTTTTGAAATGAATGTAGATAAGATGAAAATATGATTATGGGACCATAGAAAGTAATGTGCCAATCAATGGTCCACTTTTCTTAGCATTTCCTATATATGCTTGTGTTTGCAATTACTTAATTAGCCTCATAACAGGAAATCAGAAGAACCCTTAAGATTGTACTATATCCCAGTATGGAAGGACATTAAGTTGCCAGCTGTTCACTTTTAATAAAACAATACAATGCTTATGAAGTCCAACAGAGTCTTAGAAAGCTCTGTGTCATCGTAGTTTTTCCGCTTTACCCCTGCCCCCCATTGGCACAGAAAAAAAGTCTTCCATCCCATGATGAATTCCTGTAATATCCCAAAGTGACTTTAAAAATTTCAATAGTCTTTCCCTCTGAAAAATAACACCTCTTCCATTCTCTTGTTGCATATTTGTGCTTTCCTTTAGTAAGTGAACACTGAAGGGGGAATTTGAGAGCTCTAATAGCTTCTGTAGTGTTCTTATAATAGTAATGTTTTTAGCATCACTATAGTTAAGGACTTGTCAGCACTTATAAACTCCTACTTTAGTGAAATTTCGCTTGGCATATAAGCTTTCAGCCCAAGAGCAATTTTCATTTTAAGCTTTAAAACCATCTCTTAGGGTATTTGCGATAGTGTGATTAAAACTTAAAACAAAAGCTTAGTGTTCTCTGATGATTCCAATCCCCTCCAAAATTGCTCTTTGCAGGTTTCTTCTCTCCATAAAATCAATTAGTTCATAATAGCTAAAAAGAGTGGGAAGTTTTTTTAACAATTGTAATGATGGATGTAATACAGTTTTGCTCATAAAAATTACATGTAATTTTAAAGTCTAAAAAACAAAAATGTTGACAAATAAGAATTGTTTGCATTTTAATATATAAAAAACACCTCTTGAGAAGCTAAGTTTAGATGACACTTCAACTCTAAAGGTGAAATATTTTCAGTTGGAGACTTAATTTTAACCTTAATACACCACATTTGGATGTTTCAAATGAATACAAAATTTTTAAGTTTTAAAAAAATATATCTAGCAAATTAACAACTTGAGATTGTAGGTTCATCTCTCATTTTCCTGAGTGCTCCTTCTTTAACTTCTTTCCTGGCTTCTCCTTTTCTACTATATTTCTAAGTGATAGAGTATCCCAGGGCACTTATCACAATGTGTGCCTTTCACAGTCATCTCATTTATCACATGGTTTTAAATATTTTACTTTTTCTGATAAATCTCAAATTTACATCTCTACAGCAGAAATCTTCAGAAACTTACACTCTACATTGGATATTTTGTAGGCATATGGTAATTTAAAATGCATACATTAGAATCTTGATTTCCTCCCTCCCGTTGTCCTACAATCTTTTTCTCTTTAAGACTCTTCAATCTCAGCAAATTCCATTGCTCAAGAAAAAACCCTAGACATAATTTCGAATTCTTTCTTTCCCCACTTTCTGTCTCTCAGCTAGTACTTTCAGTTCCACTACGAAACATATGATCAATCTATCTATTGCTCTCTACCTTCACTGGATCCAACACTTCTAATCAGGTCTACCCCCACCTGTAAAGAAGAATAGTAGTGACATTCAAAAATGCAAATGATATTGTGACCTTGTTCATGTAAAATTCTACTCACGCATGAAGAATAACATTCAACTGCCTTGTATTGATTCATAAGGTTCTCCACTATGTCACCACTCAAAGTTGACAGACCTAACCATGTGCTACTCTCTGGTCAAAGCCACAAAGACATTTTGGAAGCTTAGACAGAATAGAAATTTAATGATTACTTTTTATACCTTTTTTTTTTTT
>NC_048224.1:100192820-100298614 GCF_002007445.2 Ailuropoda melanoleuca
TTTTATTTATTTATTTGACAGAGATAGAGACAGCCAGCGAGAGAGGGAACACAAGCAGGGGGAGTGGGAGAGGAAGAAGCAGGCTCATAGCAGAGGAGCCTGATGTGGGGCTCGATCCCATAACGCCGGGATCACGCCCTGAGCCGAAGGCAGACGCTTAACCGCTGTGCCACCCAGGCGCCCCAAGACAGAATAGAAATTTAGAAACACTGATTTCTTTTACCTTTTGCTAGGATTTCCCCCCTTGCTTTTCTCATGACTGTTCGTATTAAGGAATTTCTCGAAGGGGAATGGAGCATTGTCAAATATGTATATAAACTGGAATAAAGGGGCTCCTGTAGGCCAAATCCGGGAAAATTTAAGCACCACAAAGCACAATGAGATGGTGAGGTTAGGAATTTTAAACAACAAATAAATAAAGGTCCGTAAGTCCCTAGTGATAGTTTTAAGAAAGGAGAAATAGAAAGGAAGATCTAAGAACGGAAAGTTCTTCTTTTAGAAGAATGCCAGCTATGGCAGCTTATATGTGTAGAAGAAATCATAGAACTAGAAAATTGCCATCTTGTAACCCCCATATAATCGCTGACTCAGGCAATGATCTTAACCTGAAGTTAAAGCTATGAGTTGAAATTTTTGTGACCGAGTCAGATAACCACAAATTTATAATCACACAGTTTGCTTATTCATTAACAAAGGGAAATATCTGCTTTGCTAAGGAGAGATCTAAAAGTCACCAACTTATGTAAATATCCAAATAGGGTATTACCAAGTCCTGTAGCATGACAATTATGTGTCTCAGGATGTGATCCACTATACCTCCTGTTTTGTTGGCCAGGATAGCTTGACGTCAATCTCATCATGAGAGAACAGTCAGAAAATAAGCAGAAAGCAGGGCATACTCTAAGACAGTGAGCCAGAAATCTTCAGTGTACTCATTATTGTAAATGACAAAGAGAGGTAGATGGAGTGGTCTAGATTAGGGAAGACCAAAACAATATATCGCCAAGTGTAATGTCTGAAACAATTTTGAAAACAATAGATAACTCAGAATTTAAAGAGATGATGTTTAAATAGACAAAAACTGACACACGCACAAATCTGTCATAGAATAGGTTATAAAAGTGGATTTAAACCAATTTCAAAATATCTTGGAATTCTACTCTAGAGGAGGAAAACATATTCATTTATTTGATCCATTCAAGACAGAAATAGCAAAGAGAAAAGCTGTCACATGGAAAATAGAGGACCACAAAAAAAAAGAATTATTCTTTTTTCCTTCATCAAAAAATTATCATCCTAATAGTGTTTTTCTTGCAAAATTTCTCCACATCCACCTCATGTTAGCCACTAAATCATGAAGGAATGATAACTTATGCTTCTAAGTGCTAGTAAATTGAGACCCAAGAGAGCACTATGATGAAACTGCCAGCTAGAAACTGAGATTGAAATGCATTCAGAAGGTTTATAGGAGAAAACCCATACGGGACACCTGGGTGGCTCAGTCAGTTAAGCACCTGCCTTCAGCTCAGGTCATGATCCCAGGGTCCTGGAATCCAGTCCATGTCAGGCTCCCCGCTCAGCTGGGAGTCTGCTTTTCCCTCACCCCTCCCCCTGCTTGTATTTCTGCTTGTGCTTGTGCTCTCTCTCTGTCAAAAATAAATTTAAAAAATCTTAAAAAAAAAAAAGGAGACCACCCATAGTTAAAGATGTAATGGCAATTCTGAAGTCAGTATTTTGAGATCAGTCTGATTCATAACATTAAAATCTGGCTACTTAAGTAAAATGGAAAATCTTATTATAACCCACGAACGTGCCACCAGTGGCCACATTTACTTGATTTTCATAAAATCAAGGGTAGTGTACCTTGTAGAAAAATGTCTAAGTCCTATCTTTGGATTACGATGGCCAAACTCTATAGTATATACCTATAGCCCTGAAAGGAAACAAGTGAGATATTAAGCTCAGAATGGAGAAAAATGCAAAGCACAGATGTGCCAAGTCCAGAAGTTTCTGCCCAGAGAAAGCAATACTGCAGAGCATTACTCAATATAAGTGTGTATATATAAATAAAAATAATATAGTGATAATCTCAAGGATCAATCTGAAAGTTCTTGAAGTCAACTGTGAATGCATAGGAATCATGGTTTGATCACAGATTATGCTTCTAGAACTGGCTCTGAGTATTAGAGAGGTACTATTAGGTAGTGGTTAGGCACTGGCATTAACAATAAAGTGACTTCAAGTTCCCACTCAGCCATTATTGGAGTTATAATACTGTGTAAGTCACTATACCTCACTTTCCTCTTTTATTAAAAGAGGATAAAAATAATGGTCAACTCATGGTTGCTTTGAGGATTAAATAAGACCATGGGAGGAAATCTCTGAGCTCATTCTTTGTTGTAACATTAAATGAAAACACTAAATGAAAAAATATTGTGAAGTACATTTTAAAATTAATGCATCTTAATTCATGATAATGCAATGACCCTGTGTCAAGCATCAGTCAGAAATAGAATTCAATTCATCATGTGGTGATTTTCAAAATGGAAAAACGGAAAATCAGAGCAAAGCTACTCCTAAAATGTACTGCTGAAAATCAAGTGAATGAGTTGTATAAACTATTGTCCCCATATTTCAGGTGTAACATCTCCACTAATGTGTTATGTATTATTTCTAGTAATTAAACAGATAAAAAATTTGTTGTGAGGATACATACCAATAATTAGGTATTTCCAGTATCACTTTACAGGACAACTAAGAAAGAAAAAAAATGTTCCATTACAGAATTTTCAAATAAAAGCATATATTATTTGAGGAAATTGAATGTAATTTTCCACTGTCTGGTCCATTATGCAACAGCCCAGCTTGGTTTGATGCATGTACATAATTAAATATGTGAAATACTTATTGAAAATCCTGGCATACAGTTAGTACTGAATTATTTCAAGACATTTTAACATATAAGCTGGGACTAGTGTATACAGAGCCTTGGATGAGGCCAAATAGTTCTGGCTGTATTCAATAAGTACCTAGGATTCCTGAGCAGGAGAGGGACACAGGACTGGAAACAACAACTCCTCAGCATTCAGTAATGTGCTTGAAGTAAAAAAGATTGGAAGGAACATTTTGAAGTAGGAAACATTGATTTTATAGGCAACTTTTCTTATTTATATGTTTATGTTCACATATGTGAAACTGAATGCTTCTGACTTATTTAGTATTTTGAAGAAAGTAATATTGTTGCAAAATCTCCTGTAATGTAAAGTGATTGGTCTTGAAATTCTGTTTTAAGCCTATCCTAAAAATATTGGTCATTATGGCTTAAGTGCTTCTGCCCATATAATTCATTATAGCAAATAGCAATGAACACAAAAGAATGCATTTTCTTAAGTGTATTTGCAATGTTTTTAATAAGTAATATTTATTAAATGGATTTTTCTAAAATAAAATTTTAAAGCTACAGATTGTTGCTTTGCGTCATTAAATGGGGATCAACTATTATGACTCCATAGGAACATCATATTTGAAATATAAAGTGCCTACAAATGAAAAGTTTTCTACTATTACACAAATGGATATATTCCCCTTAACTGAAGCATTCCAAAATTGTTCTATTATAGTAGATAGTTTGTAAATTACATTCATGTTCTGATTGTAATAGAATGAAATTCATAGTAAAGGAAAAGCAGATATTGACATTGTTGTATGCTTTTTGTTGTTAGTTGTTGTAGAGTTTAAATGCTTTGGTTTAATAGGAAGATCAGCCCTCCTTTTCTCTTCATCAAAGCAATCATATTAATATACAATTTGCTTAATATGGTGGTAGCTTTTTAAAGATAAACTTTTCCATTATGTTCTTGTGCAAATTCTTAAATATATGATTGCCCAGACTCAAATAAATTCTCTTAAGATTTATGGAAATAAACAACAATAAGTTGGTTTCCCTTTAATAAATTTTGACAACTGAAAGAGGACAGAATAGGCTCAGGAGCTTGGAGAGCACATTCCCTTCATCAACACGATGATTAAAACATACTAAATTAAATCTTATTTTAAATTAGCTTGAACTTTGGAAAGTTCACTTTGAAATCTAATGGGAGAAGTAATTTACACATCAAATCATCATTGTAATCCTTTAATATTTCCCAGAGGGGGAAAAAGTTAAATTAAATGACTCTTTAAAGTTGTGACCCTTGAGAGTTTCTAGGAAAATAGTAAGAGATATGGCCCCAGAGAAAGAGTCAGAAGGCAAAAGCAGTGCCAAGGCACTATATACTGAGTGCGTGTGTGGACACACACACCACAAAGGCATAGACGCACAACTTTTTACATATATTAAGGGGATGAAAAAATTCTTACACTTTTAAAATTAAAAAATTTAGAATTTATAGATCGTGTATGCTGAGCTTGCTTACACATATTCAAGAATTTGATCATTTTTTAACAAAGTCCTCTGTGTAAAATGCACTGTGCAACTACAGCTCTAATTTGAAACTACTAAGAACCCGCATACAATTATTTTAAATGAGTTTGCTTCATTTCTTTTATCATTTTGGGGGAATATGTAATTTTTTATTTTGTAAAGATATTTTTATTGTAGTCTTTTTTCCCCCTGTGAAGTCTAAGAAGTTTCAATCTTTCCATTAGCATGCTAATATACTTACATTGATAATTGACTTATAAAACAGCACTTGATTTTATGTAAAAACTGTCAAACACGTTAGAATTTGGAAGACTGCAAGATTTGGGGCCCAATATGGAAGTACTGACTTTTAATTAAAAGAAATTCCATTTATAAGTGCTTCACACTAACTAAATCCAATAAATAGATCTACAGAAATATTCACTAAAGAAAATGTTTAGGATACTTATCATTAGAAGACAGTGACTAAGCGTAAGACCACTTTCACTTGACAAAGTTAGTGGAAGACAGCAGAAAGAGGCACAATTTAATTTGTAATTAACCGTGGACCATACTTTTTTCTCTTCCTTATTGTCTACCCTCTAGTCTTTTCATTTTTCATTAGCATTTCTACCAAGGAATGGGATTGGAAGAGACAGGAAATGAAATTCACATAATCAATTAAGCCACTAATTTGCACTCTTTTACAAGATCAGGTGGAGAAGACACTGAAATTCTTGTTTCAACTAATAGCGCCATTTGAACTATGCTTTTCCTGTATTTGTGCTACGCTGATAGCAACACATTTTGGACTGAGAAATTTATAGCATGAATGTGTACACTGCTGCAGATATTTTTTTTTTTTTACTTTGTGGGATAAAATCAGTTTCACTCAAAATTCAAAAGTCAAAAATGCTTATTTTATTATTTATCTGTATTATCTATGATATATTATTTATATTTTTCAGTGTGACATATGTTTGTTTAGTGTTTATATGATGATGTCTCACAAACAATCTATCTACAGATGGGATTTCCACTTTGGCAATGGGAATACCCCTTTAAAACTATATTTAGCTTTTCCAGCATAAAGATTTTTTTATTATTTTAATACGAAAGAAAGATTAAATTAACAGCAGTGATTTTGCAGAAGCGTGGGTAGATTTTTTTTATTTTATTTTTAAAATGCAAAATTGCTATTTTAAAAATTGTTTTGTAATTTCTTATTGAATAAAACAAAAATATCATAAATATTTTCTGGACAGTTTGCACATGTTGCTTATTTTACTTTGAAATAGTTCAAACTATAAATATACATCGCATATTTTATAACCAATAAAATATTTCACAGGTTCTTTAATAGCTACTAAACAAATGTACATAGCACTAAGTCCAAAACAGTGCATCAAAGCATAATTAAATAGAAGGGAATATGCAGAATAATTAATTACTCAGACTTTCAACAGTAGGCCACCTGATTATATCACTGACCAGCCATGTGAACTTGTGCAAATTATTTAATTCTTGGCATCTCAGTTTGTCTTCACTTAAATGGGGTTAAATAACTCTATCTCCAAAATTGCTCTGAGGATTACACAAATACATATAACATTCTTGGAATACTACTTGGAAAATGGCAAATACTACATTAGTATTAGCCATTATTATTAGTATTATTGATATTATTTATAATAGTATTATGAAATGCTTAAATCAAAGACACTGGAATGCATGTCACCAGCTCAATTTTAATATAATATTATTACCTTGAATCAAGAAGAGAAGGTTTGAAGCAAGAAGAGAACATAAGAACTATTTCAAAAAACAAAATATGGGAAAGCACATTTCTTACCATTGAAATGAGTTTTAGAAAATCACCCCTTATCTCCTTTTTCATTTGAAAGGGATTGCAAATGTTAGAAGATACATTATACATGGAACACTACATCAGAAACTAAGGATGTACTGTATGGTGACTAACATAACATAATAAAAATTTATTATTAAAAAAAGGAAGATACATTATAAGCTTTACCATTTCATTTGCTTTCATAATCCATTTTATTTTAATTCTGTCACATAAGAAAATAAAACCTAAAACTCCAAACAAGTGATTTCTCATAAATTGAAATAATATTTAACTTCTTGAGTCTTATTCTTCTCCAAACCAAGTCGCTTTTGCCTGATCAGTGAAGCTCATAAACGCAGGACATAAGGGAACCACCTACTGCATTATTGTACTGCTGCTATAACACTAACTGCCACATTCATTGTGTAACATACAGTCATAGGAGAACATAGCTCATTAATACTTTTCACACATTAGCAGTGACATAGTCCAGACTATTCTTTTCCTACTTATAAGACCTCAGTGATTTCTTTCATTAAACTAAAAAAAAAAAAAAGTTCCCATTTTTAGAAATATACCTGGAATATATCTCTCATTTATAAAACAAAGGTACTTTGGGGTGTGCTCAGTGTACAACAAAGCTTTTCTAATTTCATGAAAAAGTATTTCATAGACTTCTAATAAAATTAACTTCTTTGAGAGTGCATCATATCAAACACAGATTACTCACACTTGAAAACTTTCGACATGTTTTGATCCACTCTACTCTCAATCTGCTCCTTTCTGTTATAGCATGCTCATTTTCAACTGTACTCTAATGTTATAAAAATAACTTTCTAAAATCAAATATTTTAAATTTAAAAATAATATTATGGAGAAATGAAGATTTTGCCTTTAAGATATATATTTCTCTTACAGAAAAAGAGAGTATCTTTGATAATTAAACTTCTCAAGCATAACTATATATATGATAATAAATAACACAGAACAGTTTTTAGTTTTGAGCAAGTTAAGTGATTTTGTATAAGAAATTCCTTAGAAATAATTAAGTAAGTGGTTACTGGAGTTGTAATAACTCCTCTACACGTTATACAATTTTTGGAAACTTAATTTTTTCATGGTTAATGCAGGGACCAAACACTATTAAGTTTTTAAAAATGAGCTGAGATGACACAAACTTTTAGGACAAAGGATGCAAGGGTATAATTATTATCAGTAGGAATTAAATTTCTATAATGCTCAATTTCTTTTACATATTCCTAGAGATACAACAACAACAAACTACTGAATCACCAAAGGTTATTAAAGTTTTGCACTGGAAATGAATCAAAATAGAAAGCCTTGTTTAGCTTCACACATTAATGAATATTTTGGTTGCCAAAAGTGGGCCCTAAGCCTAATATAGAATAAAGAATGAAACTGCCTTAAATAATAGATAGTACTGTGTTTCCCAAAAACAATCTCAAAGAGCGGGCTTGGAAAATGGAGGAGCAAAGAATGATTACCAGAGATCCAAGCATTTCGATCCTATGTGATAAGGTCTGAGAGGCAAGGGTCTTAAAAGCTTAGGAACATGGATGTCAAATATTCCATATTTAGGAATTTTATTCCTGTATATCAAAATAGCTGTTACTTTTTAAGCCTTCAGTAAAGTTGTATCACCAATTGAATATCTTGTGTAAGTAGAAATCTCTTTGAGAAAATCAAAGAGAAGGTGTGGAGTTACGCATATTTGAAATGTTCTTCTCTGCCTCTAGCTGTAGTGATCTGAAGATGAATCCCTCTCTGGGCCATACATATACACCTAGCCATAGAAGAGAAACACAGAAACAACGAGGGAAACAGAAAACAGAATTAACATAAAGCACATGGGCATCAGAATTTATAGTCTATATGAAGAAAGTAAGCCTCCCTATAAATATAGAAAGTAAGGAGATGACAAATACTATTTTTATTGTTGTTATTTTTGTCATTGTTATTACAAATGTTCCTTTCTTGAGTATTTTTACACTGAAATTAAAATTTATTTATAGTTAGTAAAATATTGACCAGTCCAATGAAAAAATATGTGGCATAAGAGCAGGTTTGAAGAAAAATAAAGTAACTATAGTGTATGTATGAAAAAAAAAAAAGAAAGAAAGACATGGCATACTTGATACATTAGGTTTGGTTGGGTACTTTATTAAGTTCTACTGTAGAGCTGTTACAAAATAGCATTTAATCGCATTTAAAATTCATTAAAATTAAATCGACTGAGGCTTCAGTTTGTCACAATGTTGCCAAGTTGGCTCTAATTTCATTGTTTTCCTTCATTATATCCTCAACATTGACTACTTTACTGAACAGTGAACAGGAAGTGTGGTTAATGTGAAAATAAATAAGGGAAATCATTTTAAGTGAAGTTGGGAAGCTATGAAGGAGGTGCTCTCACATAGGTAGCTCTGCTTGCAGCCTGCATAACCAGCAGAAAGAAGGAAAATAAGAATTATCTTGACAAGGGACAACGTTTTTCACAGAGGATTTCATCTCCTGCTTTTAGGAAAAGGAAGATCCCTCCCTGCCCCAGCAACAAGGCACTAACCACCAATGAGTATTAGCCACAAGCTAAAACTCTTGATCTTCTCCAAATTTTGTTTACAACAACCCTTCTCGATATCTTCCTGAAGCCTAATAAAATTTGAACTTCTCTTTGTCTCTTAGCACTTGCCTTTGGTTCACCATAGTTTGCTTGTACTGATTTTTGATTCCTCTGCTATTCCCAAATAAATTCATTTTGCTAGCAAAATAATTGGCTATTTCATTTTTTAAGGTCAACATTAACAGCATCTGGCTTGAACTGACCTCAAAAGAAAATTGCCGTACAATTTCTGATTCCTGAAGTACAGAGATCATGTGAATAGGACCCCTTTCTGACTACTAACACAACAAAGCATATTCTAGTCGCAGCACATCAAAGCTATACAGTCCTGATTTACATTGCATTTACGTAGGAATAGAGCACTCTTATTGTATTACTGGTTTTCGGTTGATTGCT
Source organism: Ailuropoda melanoleuca (assembly GCF_002007445.2). Classification (NCBI taxonomy): domain Eukaryota; kingdom Metazoa; phylum Chordata; class Mammalia; order Carnivora; family Ursidae; genus Ailuropoda; species Ailuropoda melanoleuca. Next base: position 100,202,106 of record NC_048224.1, read on the forward strand.
GTGTGATTATTCTATTTTTTTTGTTGTTGTTGTTGCCCAATATTGTAAAACCTTCCCTATGCTAATTTTTTCTGAAGTTGTGAATTGTGCATAATCATAAATGAATAAATGAATATTTTTTAGAAACGGAAGTATCACAGGCATTTCCAACAAATTTTATGGTGAATGTAAGAATAATCTATTGGATAAAAATGTAGATGGTTGAGAAATTATATTTGGGCATCCTGTAGTGCAGTTAAATGAGAATTACTTTCTTGTTAGGAGGTGTTTTTGGCTGGTGAGCTAAGGCCCAGATTTTGCTTATATAGGCAGCATCTCCTAACCATCCTACCTCCTCAAGTACAAGAAATATTATTAGTGTAGAAGCTTTATTTTGTGACTGTTTGAGAAGGGAGACTTCTCAACATGAGTAGTTATGAGGAAAAGATAAAGTTCATACAAGGATATGGCTTACCTCCCCACTCCAGCTTTGGTAATGTGTTTGAATCCCTATGGTTACATAGATGAGTACAAAAGGTTGATGAAACTATTCAAGAGATACATGTTTTATTCTGCGCACAAGTCTAGAGGGGAATGGCCCTCTCCCCAAATCTCAAGCAAACCCAAGTGCTGCTCAAATATTTGGTGATTTTGCACCTTCATAAATGTCTGGCAAGCACAATTTACTTGCACATCAGCATTACCATGAAAGATGAGATGAGAACAGAAAATTTCCGAATCATTCTGGTGTGAACAGGTAAGAATGAGGAAAGAGTAACTTCCCTGGTGAATGCAACAGAAGAAATTCTAGAACACATGTAAAGAACTACTTTGGGACAACAAAATGCTTGAGAATCTGAAGGCAATCTGTAGTCATGTTATTATAAGGGTAGAAACATTCCAAGAGCCGACATTGGAGTTCCATTCTTTAGGTAATATTGTTACTTTTATGAAATGGATGTGTACATCAGTTAAAAAAAAAGGAATGAAAAGTATAAAAGAGTAAAACTAGATTCAGCTATGTATTTTCTCCTATTTTGCAATCTTTTTGTCATGAAACATAATTTTATTCAAATTTCAGAGGGATCTGTCATTCTTTGACTTACCTGTGGAAGCTTAAAAGTAAAAGATACACTGAGAACAGGGTAACATTGATGCCCGCATTTTAATAATCTCTGCCTTGTTAGTCAGGTGAGCATGCAAAAGTTGCTCACTCTCTTCACCCTCCTCCTTTCTAAAGGGACTAAGAATGAAGCATTTATTCAAGTGAGAAAAAGAGAAAGGACAGGATATAGGAACATACCACATATGTAAAGGTCCCTAAAAATGCAATGTTAAAAGCCATAAGCATATTATATCACAAACAATTACTCCCTAGGGAGGTACATAAAATAAAAGCTTCCACATCTTTTAAGCTACTACTGGCAATAAACTGATCTTAGCAGATAGATGAAGCATTTAACTTGGTATCCATTCCATTTTACTAGGATTTACTTCACCAGAGCCTAGATCTGGGTAATACCACTCTTATTCCTTTGGGTATTATATCTCCCCATCTTCTTCCCACTACTGCCTCTGAAATGTGGCCCAAATTTAAATTAATGTCTTTTATGTGACTTTATACCTTGGACAAAGTGATTGCTCTGAAGACAGTCATAACACCTACTACTTCTGGCCAGTGTAATTTTGGCCAATTGTCTGGGACAAGCAAAATCATTCCTGGAATTCTTAGATCAGAAGACAGAAGAAGAGGCTGTTTTCTGCAGGGTACTAAAGCTGAATGCCAACTTGTCAGCAGCCATAACCTTTGCAAGAAGGAAAAAGTCTCTCTCTAATAGGACAGAAAGAAGTCTACATGCACAGAGAAAAGCAGAAAATAGAAAACTGGAGTCGCTTTTGCCTCTAGCTCTAGTTCTGAGGCCAGCCTCAAGTCTGTCATTCCCAGAGCTTAGCCACATAAACAAACACATGTTTTCTTCTTGCTTCGGTTAGTTCAAGTTGGATTTCTGTCACTCGAAGCAATCACATTTCAAAGACCAAAAAAATGGGTTATGCCTTTGTCATGCTGCTTAACCAAGAAAGCAAGAAATGATTAAAAGGAAATACAAATTATGATACAAAATTTGTAAGCAGGCCCCTGCAGGAAAATAAAGCACATGTAAAAGTAAAATGGATAAACATGAATAAATCATGAATGCATAATTTAGAAGATATTTAAAGTCTTTTTTTTAAGATTTTATTTTTAAATAATCTCTACATCCAATGAGGGGCTCAAACTCACAACCCCAAAATCAAGTCCCATGCTGCACCGACTGAGCCAGCCATGTGTCCAAAAAATATTTAAAGTCTTTATAAAATTTTGTGATTTTCTATATATTTGTTTACTGAATTATCTCTATGACTGTTTGATACCTTTTCTATTTAATTCAGTCCATCTTTATTCACCCTGTATTTTAAGTGTTATAGACACTGTTTTTGTTTTTATCTTTTTATCCAAGGAACATTCTTATTGAACATATAAAAAATAGTTTATACTTGATACTCACTGAAAAGTTGAAGTAAAAGAGATTTTTGTAAAGCAAAGATACAATCAATGTAAACATATCGATTTGGAAGTAAAATAAAAATAATAAAATAAGCAGAGTTTTTGAAAAAGTAATAATATGAAACTGAAAGATCAAGTGAGGGCACTATTTCTTATTGATTTCCTACTACTTATGATGACATTCAAAATATCTCACTGGTAAGCTTTGCTGATTTCTTGTAAAAGTTTTTTTGACTTTCTCTGAAATCTAGCTCTATCTTTTTAATTCTATTGTAAATGTACATTCTTCAATGGAAAGATAGTGTCTTTTTTAATGACATAACTAACCGCGTGCTGGTCTTACAAGTGGCATACGTATATTAGTAATGTCTATGATGTTAGCAATATTATTTGATTAGTAGCCTAGAAATACAGAGAAAAGAAAATCTGTAATCCTGTAGAGTTAAAAATAATTGTAACTGAAGATTACAAGAGTTTGTCATTTCATCAGTGAGTTAGTAATTTGTGATCTACCCTAGGCAACTGTCATTGCAATTTCAAATAAATAAATTACAGAAATTCAAATAAGACTGCTGTGAAATACCATTCCCTAAGATATTCTCAGTATTATATGCTACAGTTTGCATCTTTTCAATTATTTTCCTTTGATTTTAAAGCAAATAAAGTTTGTCTTATAGTTATGCAACTCTGAAGACCTTGCCAAATGCAATAGTTCTTATGAGTCACCATCTTAGTTTTTTGGCAATGAATAAACAGGATTCCTGGATTCTTTTCATGCAAGCTCCCTCATGTCTTGATGCCCTTTCAATATCTCACATTACTGTAAAAGCTGATACACTCTTCTTTTTACTTCCTTTTAGAGAAATTTTGATAACTAAATCCAATGAGGGGAGTAGGTAGAGGCTTTAAGTCATTATTATATATCATCATCTCCACAAATCATATTAAATAATGTGGTTTGAAAAAACATAGTGGCATTTTAGTAGCACTGAAGCTCAGATTGGAGTTGGTAAGTATTAAGTCAATGCTTAGGGTCAACAAGCATAAGGTTGGGTATGACACCTGCACTGGGTTGAATGCTAGTTCTGCACAGAAGAGCTTTCTCAAATACCATGATGACCATGTCAAAGTTTAGTTCTCCCATGGTATATTTTTTTAAAATAGTTTATATTTACAAGAACTTTTTACATTAATCTTATTTTTCTAATTAAAAAATCAAAAGTGAACAAAGAACAAAATGTAGAAATGAGATATGAAATATTGCATAGGAAGATTTTATGCACATATTTTCATAGAGAACCATTTAAAAGCATCAGCTCTTTAAACCCTGTTAGGTTATGGAACTGACATAAAAACAGGCATTGACTATGGAAAGGAAATCAGGTAGATGCAAAAATTAAAGTAATACAAGCTTTTATTTGTATTTCTTTTTTTCCCACTTTTCTTCTGCATGATATGCACAAGTTTTACTTGATATGAAAATCAGTGTGCCTGCAAAACATTTACCAATATAGTATGTGATAAAGTTAGGGAATGTAAACATTCTGTAGTATTTCTTCTCCTTTTCTTTTTGATATTTTTCTACAATTAATCTCTAAAATGTATAAATTAATATTTTCATAATATTTCATAATGCACTGTATTTAAATTTTGATCATTTCCTACTGTAAAAGTGTAAAAGACACTTTTTAAAGAACATAATAATCAAGAATCTAGCCACTAATATAGAAAAACAAGGAAAACATTACCCTTATATACATAGACCTAACATGATGACCAGGGAAAATAATTTTAACTGATATTTTATGATAAATTTGGCCAAAATTATGATAATGTTAATGATATAGTAATTGCCTCATTTTGAATCCCTTTTTTATGGGCTAGGCAACATGTTAAAGATTTCACACATATTATCTTTTAAATCTCTTTAAATCTGCCTGTATTATTATACATATTATATACCCTTTTTAAACATAAGTAAGCAGCTGTCAAGCTTCAGTGCTCAATCCCAAGCTTCAAAGCTAGTAAGTGGCATCTCAAGAAAAAACCCAGATGTGGGTGATTCCAAAGCTCATATCCTTCGTGACCTCTCTGTATTATTCTCAATACAATCTATTATTGTGATACTGATTATTATTGTGTTACAGAGAACTAGCTCTTGTAAGAAATCCTCTGTCTAAATAGCAAGACACTAATTAAAGGGAGATTTATGATAGCAAGAAGAGTTCTCAAAGGGAACACTAGTTGGCCATCCAGACTTCCTGATTTAAAAAATGTACATAATGCTATGTTCCTATGACAGCAAGCATACCTCTTTTCTGATTTATTCGGTACTTTTTAATTCCCACAACTTTGGCATACTCTTTCCTATCATCTTCCACCAATACAAAATGAATAATTGAGAACTGTCAACTCTCAATGTCTATGTTTGTATTAGCGTGGTGCCACAGTCAGTTAAAAATGCTTATTATGATCATGATCTGGGTAAATTATATGCCCGAAACACTACTGAGTTCATGAGATCAATCTGCAAACAGCATTATAGACAGTTGTCATGGAGATTATACCTCTAAGGAATCTAATTTACCACACATACTGACTGAAATCTCTCAAACCTTTATCTATTTGTCAGAATAAACTTACATGACAATCTTCCTTTTGTCCATCACCTAACTTTAAATGATCTCAGATAAGCATATACAGTAGCAAATTGTGTAGTCCAGTTATTACTCTTTAAGGTAACTATAAAGGCTTTTCTTTATTTCCCAGCTAATTTAATATACCAAATGTTCCCTAAGTATTCAAAGTCCATAAAATGGGAGGTATTGTAAGTCTGGATCTTCCCTCATAATTACATGTCAGCTTTAAATACAGAAATTTCTCTGAGTAGAAAAATACCCAGAGTTGAAGAATTGGAACTGAATTCAAAGTAGGAAAATATGAATTATTTTCTTATCAATTTTTTCTTTTATTTATGTATTTATTAAGAATACCAATATTCTAGCTTAAGAAAAATCTTTACATCAGCAAAGTTATGAGATAACCGCAAATTACCAAATGGACTATTCATTGATTTTAGTCTGATGTCATTTATTATTACTCTATTAAAAAGTACAATTTATAGATAATTAACAAATAATATCTTCATAAGAAAACTTTCTTTCTGCTACCTTGAATGTTTAATCACTCCGGCCACAGGCAGGCTTCTGATTCTCTAGGCTGTAAAACAGCCAAGAGAAACAAGAGCCTTTCTGCCAATAGGCAATTGGCACTTTTTTTCTTTTTTATCTTGAAAAGGCTACTGGCACACTCCTCTGCCATTTGGGTGACTCCACAGGGGAGTCTAGCTCCACTTAGACGCAGGTAATACCTCCCCAACCAGGTGATAGAAAGCCCTTCCCAGGAGCCACCTGGACCCCTTATCAATTCAGTAAGACTCCATTCTTTGATTCCAATAGCCTTTAGAGCTTTCAGGTGGCATGCCTCTACCTAGAGTTTTCCTGACTAACCATCTGATTTCTTGTCTTCCTTCAATGAATGCTTGCCTACTGAGTCATCTGATTTCTTATCAAGCCCCTGGGCAAATCTTTCAGAGCCTCAATGTTATTTTCATATTTCTTTCCTATTAAGAACCCCTTAAATATCTTGTCTCTGTGTCTATCAGTCATCTCTAGAAGTCCAAACCCACTTCACCCCAGTTCCCAGTTGTGTCTGTTATTACTTATGTGCCTACTTTGATGCCTCTGGGTTTCTGACCTATTCCTTCATCTTTCTCCTTACTCCCATTTATTCCACCGAGCTTTGTGGTCCTTAGTCCACAATCCGGAAATTCCCCTGTGGTACGCACAATCTTCTGACAAGTTTTTTCTGCCTGCCTCTCTTAATTAACACTTTGCTGCACCTTGATAATAACTTAGTTTAAGAAAGCTCACAACCCTCACACATCAGGGTCAAAAAATTGGCTTCATGTCTTTCTTGATCCTCAATACCATTTTTAGATCTTTCCTTGACTCTAATCCTATGAAAATCCATGCTTCATTGGAGCTCATGTAACTTTATTGTACCACCTATTCTCTATCCTTACTGTACTCTACAAAACTTCTTGCCATATTTACTTAGACAAAAATGTTTAATCCCTGGCCTCAATTTTTTTTTTCTCTCCACCTCAATTCTGCTCACCACTTTCAATGATTTTATGGTTCACCTGGAGGGTACTTCCACATAGTGGCTTTAGCACCTTATCTCTTCTTGAACTGCTCTCTAGAATTCCATGGATACTTCCTAGCTCTTGTCTTTGTAAAAATAAACCGGAAAAAAAAAAAAAACCTGGAAATCTTCCAAAGTCATACATTCAGATATTCCACTGTTAATAGCAAAAACCCTCCTGATCCTTCCATCTACCAATGTAATTCTTCATCTTCACGAAGACTATCAGAACTTTTCTTTCTCCAGTTTCAATGTATCCCTCATTTTATTTCTCTTCTTTTCTACTTATTCAGCTTGGATGTTGTAGCTCAACATTATAATCAGTCTCCTGCAATCATTATTAAAGATCTTACCTTTGCACTTAGCTGAGAAAACACTACTTTGGAGTATTCTGTTCATTTACATTCATACTGATGCATCTGAGCATCACTGCTGAAGAATTACACAATACAGCAGAACGCCTTTGCTTAAAAGAAGGATTAAAAACAAGAAAGGGGTAAAGAACGGGGGGGTAATCAGAAGGGGGAATGAAGCATGAGAGACTATGGACTCTGAGAAACAAACTGAGGCTTCAGAGGGGAGGGGGGTGGGGGATTGGGATAGACCGGTGATGGGTAGTAAGGAGGGCACGTATTGCATGGTGCACTGGGTGTTATACGCAACTAATGAATCATCGAACTTTACATCAGAAATGAGGGATGTACTGTAAGGTGCACTAACATAATATAATAAAAAAAACTTTTAAAAAAATGAAGTTAATGGGCTTTAAAAAAAATTTCCATATATTCTAAATCATTGCCGGAATCTCTGCTGTGATTCTCCTGTAAACCTTACAGAAAGACTCCTCAAAACTCTCCACTTTTTCTTTTGAGGATCTCTTAGTAATGTGTTTCTTGCTAGACTCTTCCTTACTTTCCTGACATCCAATTCATCATATGTTTAAAATATTCACTTTCCAAGGTAAATACTCTTCACCTAAAACAGCACTCAGGATACAGTAAACATTCAATTAGCATTTATGTAATAAGTGAATAAATTTAATCATTCCCCAAACACTTACTTTTGTTTCTAATAGTCACAGTAATAGATATAATTCTTACAAATCACATTGCATGAGTCAGTCCTGCTATACGACTGAAGTCAAAGAGCAGTCTGTGGAGCTTAAATAAACTTTTAAAAACTGAACATCTTGTTTTTCTTAGACTCCATGAGCAATATTTTGAAAATACTTATTATAATTTCCATGATCAGTTTTTAATATACATTTCTCAAACACTGAACACATCACAACTGCCTCTAACTTCCCCAGATCTTTCCTCTTCGCTTTCACCTACCCTTACCATATGCACCTACATTCTATTCCACCCACATTATTTCCATCCTAGTCATATTACTAGAGGAACTATGTGGCAAAAGAATATTTAATTTCTCTCATGTTCTATATTTTAAATTTCATTCTTTGCTCTTCATTCTGACTTATATCCCAGATTATAACTTGATATTTTATTAAATTCCTAATCACTTCTAAGAATTTATACACGCTTAAGAAATACTTTCCATAGTCAGAAAGTTTTTAATTTGTAGATCCAATATCCTTTCAAATTTATGTGAAGCATAGCTTAGAATTATTTTAAAGTTCTTTTTGTTGTCTGAATCACACTGTTTTTATGTAATCATTGGTTTTACTTTGGTTATTCTTTTTAATTCTTATTTATTCTTAAAGTCTGACAAGAATTGATTATCTGGTCGCATACATAATTAAGTGGTCTCTTCTCTATAGAAATCTACATGAGCTTTAAACATTGTGTGCTCTGTTCCACTAGTAAGCCTCTTCCCTAAGTTAGTCACAATTTTCAGCTTTTTCTCTCTAAGAGAAATGATATTTCTGGATAAACTGCATTTTGGGGTGCAAAGATTTGAGGACTAAGACATCCTTTGCTGTTGTTTTCTGTTCTGCATGTTTCCTGACCTGGTTTTTTTTCCCAATTGTCTTCAATCATATCCAATTAACTTTCCATTTTCTAAGGATTCTGCAATTTTTAGTCTACTGATGGTGAATTTCTTTTCCATTTTTCTTTGTAGAACATTTTGTTAAAAATATTTCTCCAAATACTTCTCCTCTGGATCATTAATTTTGCTTTTTTCTTAGAAATTGCTAAGGTTTGCCAAAAGAAAAGCTTTACAATCACATATGACTTCAAAGAAACTGGAGGGTAAGTTTTATTACCCTTAACCAAAGGATTCTTCTTTTTTTAAAGATTTATTTGATTATTTGAGAGAGAGAGTATACATTGGTGTGTGGCAGGGGAGGGGCAGAGGAAGAGAGTCTTCAGGCAGATTCTCCACTGAGCATGGAACCCAATGGGGGCTGGGGGGGAGGGGATGTGATCTAACAACTCATGAGATCATGACTTGAGCTGAAATCAAGAGTCAGCAGCTAACTGACTGAAGCACCCAGGTGCCCCTACCAAAGGATTCTTAAAGGTTCAAGATGGTCCCTTATTTCTCTTGGTTTCAGACCATTAGTACTTTCCTACTATTTTGTTTGTCCTTTGCTTTACAGCCACTGAGTAGTCTGGTGATACCTCCTGGATTGCAATTACAATACAACTTCAGTGACTGATGCTGTGATACCAAGGTAAATTACGAATTTTAACTTACTCTGAAATTCCAATAATTTATGTTTCAATCAGACTTACAGACTCTAACAACCAAAGATTTCTGTGTCAGATGTCATCTATTTATATCCAGTTCCATACCAACCTTTCTAAACTCTTCCTTGATGCACTAGAAATGGACCCTAAGAACTATTATTTGCATACTAGCTTGCTAACAGGATTCTGGTTCTAATTCCTCCAGAAGAAGCTCTTCCTCAAGATCAGGAAGTCATCACAGAAAGGAAACCCCACGATACTCTTCATGCAGGGGCAACAGATTCTGGCAGGGGGCAAATATAAGGTTTGCAGAAAGCTCTGGACAAGTTTGCAAACCACTCCTTTAATGTAGCCAGAAACTAAAAAAACCATTGGTGACTTTCTGCAATGCTTGCAAATCCAAGAGCAGTTCACTCTGACTTTCACTTTCCATGATTTTTAACTGTTTTGTAAACAAATTTTTCTTTATTAAGTTCCATTCCAGAAAATATTAAAGAAGTTTGTTTTAGAAAAGCTGACTGATACCATTTCTTAAAATTATCCTGAACTAATTATGTATGGGTTAATCAAAGTATAGCTATAATTCCCTTCTCAATTTCCAGAAAGGAAGAATGGAGTTGTGGAAAATAGATACTGGTTGGGTTTCTGGGATGGAGGGGGAAAATTGGAATCGGTTTCTACAAGTTGCAACATTGGGCTGCTACATAAACAAACATGGAAAGGCTTTTTACTTGTGCAGAAAGTATATGGATTTTGGAGAAGAAATGTTTTACCATCATTTAAATCAGAAGATGACTCTGGTTGCTGTTCTAAATATATACTCGTGGGAAAATATTGCTTCAGCACCAGTATCTGGCATGAACCCATTCCCCTGCAATTTGTTTCTATTACCTCCATACACCAATTGTGAAGATTGTTTAAAATACAACTTCATAGTATTGTTTCAGGGGTACACAAACCCTTCTACTCTCTGTCAATAGATGTTTTGAGTGTGGTCTTCAAACCCACTTACAAACTGTCTCATAAAGCTATCAGTCTTGGTTAGGGATGTGGAGAAAAGAAGGCTTGGCAGCAAGTTCAGACATCAGTGAAAGCTGTTGTCTACCAGGGACTTCTTCCACGAAGGATTTAAGACCCAACATATCCAATAATACTCAAAGCTACTGTGGCAAATATAGATAATGTATTGAATCTCTGGAAAACAGTGTGAGAATGATAGCATAGGCTTCCAGAATTTGGGAGTAACTCTATACTATCTTTGGAAGGTATCTATTCTCCTTTTAAGAAAAACCTCCTAGATTTTATTCATCACTGGTAGAGACTGAGAGTATACCCAATGATACAATTTCTGTGAAAAATATAAATGTTGTATGAAGCATCTGGAATTCACTGATTAGCAAATAACAGCACAGGGGCACCTGGGTGGCTCAGGCAGTTGGACATCTGCCTTCAGCTCAGGTCATGATCTCAGGGTCCTGGGATCAAGCCCCAAGTGGGGTTCCCTGGTCGGGTGGGAGTCTGCTTCTCCCTCTCCCCCTGCCACTCCCCCTGCTTGTGCTCTCTCTCTCTTTCTCTCTCTCACTCTCTGCCTCTCAAATAAATAAATGAAATCATTAAAAAAAAAAGAAAGAAAAGAACAGCACAGACTTCTAGACTTTGAGATCAAATTCATGTTTTCTGCTGATAACTGTTGCCCTTTTGAGAAATATCCCTGGGCTTCTACTCAACACTGGTAGTCACTATAAGGTTAATAATAAGAAATCAATAATCATGTGAACTGAAATGCTCATTAATTGTCTATTATTATTTTCCACCAAATTATAATCCTGTGTTATAAAGAAGCAATCTATTATCAACTGAAAAACAGCAGATAAGAAATTAAGCTCAAGAAAATCCGAAAGATATTACATATTACATCAACATTACATCAATATTAACCCCTGCGACATTGTCTATCTTCTTTAATCTAGATTTATGGTTTCATGGAAAATATCTTTGGTCAGTTGACTGAGGAGGAGAAGGCATGTTCCTGATTTATAGAGAGTCTACATGCTATATACTGGTTCTAAGTATAACTGAACAGATGCAGAGACACATCCCAATCGAGAAGTGTTCCTGAAGGACAATGGGGGAAATAAATCTTTCCAGTGGCGAGAAATGCAAGCAATATATCTGCTTTTCTACTTAAACTGGACTGAGAAATTGCCATAAGTAAAGACTGATTCATGAACAGTTCACAGTGTGGATGGATGATCAGGGCTTGAATAGGATTAGAAGATTGGTAGCAAGGAAGTCTGAGGAAAACATATGGGGATGGAACTTCCAGAATTACCAGAGATTGTGAATATATTTGTGTTCCATGTGTATACTTCCCAAAGGTCATCCTCTGCAGAGGAGGCTTTCAATAAAACATGGACAAGATGACATATACTGTGCACTCAGTTTCTTTATTCAGCCATCAGCCATCCTGTGCTTACGCAATGAACCTAAATAAAAAATACCATAATGTAAGTGATGTAAGTATAAAAATTCCCTTCACCAGGCTACATTAACAGCTGAAAAAAAAATTGTTTTCTCATTTTTTAAGATTTATTTTAGAGAGAGAGAATGTGTGTGTGAGTGGGGGGAAGGGTCACAGAGGGAGAGAGAGAGAACCCTCAAGCAGACTCCCCACTGAGCCCAGACTCTGATGCAGGGCTTGATCCCAGGACCCTGAGACCATGACCTGAGCTGAAACCAAGAGTCAGGTACCTAACTGACTGAGACACCCAGGTGCCCAGAAAAACCCTGTTTTTCTATGTGGAACCATTTCCTGGTAGACTGATTACATTGGACAAGTTATATCATCAGGAGGATCGCTTTTTTTCTCAAAGAATCAGAAATATATTGTGGATATAGAATTACATTTCCTTCCCATACCACTTCTAAGACTACCATCCATGAACTATCAACTACCTCATTTAACAACATGGAGATCTGCACAATTGCCTTTGATAAAGGAAAAGATATCACAGCATTAAGTAGTACAGCAGTGGGGTCCTGCCTATAGAATTCATTTTTACCAATGACCCACTGACTACCAGTAACTGGCCTGGTGGAATAAGCACATGCTTTTTGAAGACTCAACCGATATATGCCAGGAAGAAGATAACATCCAGGAAGGATGAGGTTCTATCCTATAAAATGTAATACAGCCTATGAAATAGCAACCAAGATACAGTGCAGAGTATTTTGGCCTGGGAATGAGGTAGTAAAAATAAGAATGGTTCTCTCATGATTACACATAATATCTCACCCTATTTGTCCCTCCATTTAACTCCCACAGGTCTGAGCTCTGCTGGTGTGGAGATCTCGGTTCCTAAGAGAGATATTTTTAGAGAGAATGCAATACTGTTCTACTAAATTGGATGGTGAAAACTGCCACTCAGCTATTAGCTTTTTTTGTTTTTGTTTGTTGTTACTGTTGTTTCATGATCTTGAACCAGCAAAGAAGAGGTTTGTTCTATTGGCTGGGTGATTAAGATTTCAAGGGGAAATAGTATTGCTGTTCCTCCATAGGGGTCTGGGAGGATTATGTCTGGAATCTCTACAGGGTGCCTCTTAGTAGTTTAATGTCCAATAGTAAAAGTTAATACAAAATTACACAAATAAACAAAGGAAGAACCATTAAGGAATCAGTCTCTTCAGGAATGAAGATGTTTGCCATTCTAGCAGGTAAAGAACTAGACCTACTGAGCTTTTATCTAAGAACAATGGAAACAGGGAGAGGTTAGTGGCAGATTAACTATGGATGCATGATCAGTTACAGCTGTATCAATTATGCATATTTTCCTTTGGTTGTTATATCTGTGTCTTTCTCTACATTACGCTTTTATGTCTATTTTGATTTTCTCCTTCTGTCTTTCCCTTTTTATTTTATATAAAGATCTTTGTTAGCAGTTATTTTACAGTTTTTTTCTGTAGATACAAAATATTCAGAGGGAATGGTGAATGGATGTGAGAAGCAATTAACGCAGCCTACAGACAGATATTGTGACTGTCTCCCAGGCACGGATCTACTAACTGATTGTGAGGACTTGTATAATTCTGAGAAGAGTGGAAGGGTAATTTTGTTTGTGAAAAATGAAAATTGCCTCTTGTTAAGAAAAATCAGAGGTTGTTTTTGTTGTTAAAATATTTGTGGATGCTGTGCTAGATAATTACCTATTAGCTCTCACCTTCAATCCACCTTTTTATATTCCAGCAATGCTGGTGAAGGGACTCTGCAAACCACATTTGTATTTTATCAGCTGGATCTCTGTTAGACGCTGCCAAAATGGGATTTTATAGTAAGAAAGTAAGGATGGCAGAGGTAGGAGGAGTTTGCTTCCTCCTTTTTGTTTCCTATACCTATAAATCACCCCTGCAATGGTTTTCATCTTGGCAATGATTATTGATTCAAGAAAGAGCAGTTGATTTCAGTTTTGAGGTTTCACACACTATCAGAACCAGCCTCAGTGCATCCCCTCAGGATAGCTGGCTGGCTCCCCATACTCTTGAGATCAGAGTCCCAGATCCATGGGGCCTCTTCTTAGTTTTAAGAATACCATAGCCTTCCCTTTGTTTCCTCCAACAAAGGGGTTATAACTGCTTTCTGCAATTATTAACTTGAAACCTCACTCTCCTAGAAGCCTTTTCAATTCTCTAATGCCTGGTTAATAGTTTTTATATCAAATCTCCCTGTTAAAATAATTGGTATGATTTCTGCTTATTGCCTGACTCTAACTGATATAGACATTATACTAGGCATTGAAGGTATAATGAATGAGGCAATGTTTCCTATCCAGAGGTTCACAATAATGAAGGGAGAGGACAAGTAAACAGGGAATTACAATACAGTGTATTATGTAGCAGCTATTTTTACAAAGCCCCAGAGATAATATGAAACCATCATGAAATGCATGCCTTTCTCTCACTGTTACACTGTCTTCTCTACCTAGAACATTTCACTGTTTCTTTCATTCATTCATTCAAATGATATTTATTCAGCACTCTATATAAATCTGTAAGACTNTTCGGGGGAAAAATTGCAAACAAAAAAAAAAAAAAAAAAAAGGAAAACGATGTTCTTGCTCTCATGCAGTTTACCATCTATAGCCAATGACACATATTAACCAATCAGAGAGACCTATAATTACAAATTCTGATATAATAAATGCTCTGAAGGAAAAATATAGGGAGCAAGGGAAAAATACAGGAAAGCTTCATCTATTCTTGTGAGTCAGATAAGTTTTCTCTGATGAAGTGACACCTGAGCTAAAATTATAAGCTTTAAGGGAAGTTAAATAAAGGAAAGGGAAAGAATTATAATGAAAATATATCCTAAGCTTAGGGAACAGCTTGTATAAAGAACCAAGTTGAAAGGATGCACAACGAATCTAAGAAGTGAAAGCAAACAATCAGCATTCTCTCTACATCTTCCTCTCTTAATAATTCTTGGAGACCTTTTATGCTGATTTTCTTTTTACATGTTTCCTCTTAGTTCCCACCCTTATATTACCCAGATCTACCTACCTCCTATGTGTTCATCTAACATTATACCTCCTTACTACCTTTCAGCATGATGTTTGTATAATTACCTCCTTCACTATAGTCAATCAAGCACAGTTTCTGATACATAGGTAGATTTTCCCAAGTGCCACTCATGCCAATCCCATTTCATGAGTATTTCTGCATCTAAATGTATATATACTATCATTTTCAAAACCTTTTTTCTTAATTTTGATTCACTCTACGTAAATGCTTATCATAAAATAAGAAATTATATCGTAATTGCTAATTGTGAGTAGATACTAACATAAAAATCAGGGGGTAATAATAAACACAAATAATATAATGTTATATACATAATTTTTAATAAGGAAATGGATAATAAATCAGTGTAATGTACTAGTTATATACATTTCCCCCCCATTATATAAGTTCATTGTCTGTCCATACCACAGGCAGAGGAAAGGAAGCCTGTGGGAGTCTGGAAATGGGGCAAGGATCCTGCAGGCTTAGGTACCTCTGAACTACCTGTTATCTTGAGTAGGTCTCAAAAGTAAAGAACATGGTGCCAGCATCAGAGCTGCCATGCTGATGTAGTCACAATACTCATTTTTTAAAGATTTTTATTTATTTATTTGAGGGAGAGAGAGAGAGAAAGAGGGGGCAAGAGCAGGGGGAAGAGCAGAGGGAGAAGCAGGCTCCCTGCTAAGCAGGGAGCCAGATGTGGGGCTTGATCTTAGGCCCCCAGGATCATGACCTGAGCCAAAGGCAGACGCTTAACCGACTGAGCCACCCAGGCGCCCCTCAATATTCATTTTACAAGGCCACAATGCTAGTCTATGATCAGAGAGTAAAACATACTTCTGCATCTCTAGCTTCTTAATTGGTCTCATCAAAATTATGCATACCACATTCTCAGAGGGGAAAAAATGCACCTTGAAAAGAAGACACATACAGACTGATCAATCCATCAGTCTATCTATATGGAAGCACCTTGACTGGACTTCAAAAGAGTATAAAATAAGAAGTCTGCACTGAAAAGGAACAAGACAGGAGGCTAGAAGACAGTTAAAGTTACTAATATTAGTAAAAACGAGAGTGTCTACTTTTTTTTTCAGAGTGTCTACTTTGATCCAAGTATTCTTCTATGTACTTTTTAATTCTGAAAACCGTGACACTGAAAGTCACGCATAAGTATGGGGAACGAAGATGTCTGGAAATGGGGCAGGCAGAGCCCCAAATCATTTCTGCTGTATTATTGAGCATTCTGAGAGAGGATGTTGTGCCGTGCTGTGCTAGTGGCTCTAGGGAAGGAGAAAAGTGTAGAGATGCAAATAATACAAGAAAATAAAATAACAGGGTTTGATGATTGACTGCGTCTTTAGTTTTATTCCTCTTACAGCATGTATAGATTTTAACTGAAGAAAGAGTTTTGATCTAATGAACGGCTATTGAAATAACTGGCCATTAATCTATGGGAGTAGTACCTTGAAATGTGAATTTTCCATTCATCGATACCTTCCTGATAAACTCAACAAAATCTGAAAACCAGTAAAAATATTTCCCAGTACACCAAGGATTCTCTATAACATACTATAACCAGAGTGTTTGCACCAAGGATAAAACCAAGCAGCACTACTATGAATTCTTTAACATGGTACTGCAGCTTTTCAATCACAATCTCTGACTTGTTTATATTCTGATTGCATACATGTTCAGATTGATGGATTTAATGATCTGAAGAAAATTGCCACTTCCAAATCCTAAAACCAAACTATCAAATACTTTTTAAAAAATAGCTAAGACAGTCTAGAATCATTGATGCTACTTCAACAATTAACAATCTGACTATCCAGAATAAATAACTTATCTCTTGTCCTAGTTTTTGAATCTATAAAATGTAATATTAGTAGTTGTGACATTGTTATACACTGACAATGTCAAAAATTATCATATGAGAGCTAATTCGATTTCTCTGTATTTCTGAAGAAGCAGGAATGTGTTATTAATATGCAGAAATGTCCAGAAGGACATGAAACACATCAGGTAATGAAGAATGAAAGCAAAATAGTGATGGGAAAATATCCCATTTTATTTGTCTGACCTAAGAGAGTAAGACCAGAAGTGCGTGTAACATATTTCAAAGTGTTACCTTACAAGAGCATCAGGTAATAAAAAGAAGTTTGAAAGTGCAGTGACCCCTAATCCTGTTATTATTGTTCTGGTGTTTTTTCATGAGCTCTTACTGTATTATCTAATATTTCACAAAAAAATTTTTAAGAAGAATAGATGATTTTCATCTCTGAAGCACTTGTAAGATTGCTAGTTTATTAAAATACATATTTATTTTAATGTGTGCAGCATATCAGGCACATTACTAGCAGTTGGATATACAGAGGTAAACAAAACAGACCTAAAGTAAGAATTACACACAGAAGTAAATAAGCAAGCACAGAAATATACATGAAAATACAACACGTGATGCTTCACTCTGATGCTGAAAAGAAAACAATGCAGAGATTTGAAAATGTAGCTGGGTGGAGGATTATTTAGATACGGTGGTTGAAGAAGGCTTTCTGTAGATAAGAAATTGAAACTAAGAAGACAAATTTTTTTTTTAATTTTATTTAATTAAGTAATCGCTACTCCCAATGTGGGGCTTGAACCCACAAGCCCAAGATCAAGAGTTGCATGCTCCTCCAACTGAGCCAACCAGGCACCCCCTAAGAAAACAAAATACATCAATGATGTGAGGTATGAAAGAAAAAGTATTTCAAGTAGATAGAACAGTATGTATGAAAGAGCGGAAGGAGGAAGCAGCATTCCACGTAGGAAAACTGAGTGGAATTTAGTAGACCAAATCTTAATAAGTGGAGAAGGAAGGAAATGAGGCAAATGAAAGAGGCAGGCCAACCCCATGGAGAATTTTTTGTGTACAGTAAAACAGTTTGCAATTTATTTGTTACAAATAGCAATTTTTGAATAGTCATATACTCAGGAATAATACGGCTTATTTTATTCTTAAAAAAATGATTCCTTTTACTTAGTGAAAACTGACTAGGCAAAGCTAACACTGTAAGCTGAAGACACAAGGTAAAGCAATGGTCAAGTAGAAAGATGATAATGAAAGGATTTATGTAAAGACAAAGGAGAAAGAAAATGAAAAAGTATTTTGCCCTTTTATAAAATAGTGGAACTCGGAAGATGAGGGAAAGATCACAAATAATCATAAGGGTTACTACCTGGACAAGAAGCATCAAGGCGATTCCATTTAATAATACTTGAAGAATATTTATAAAGAGCATTCTGTTAGGAATTTATTAGGTTTGCATTGTCTCTGATAAAGATGTCATTAAGTCATTAGGTACCCGACGACGGAGAGAGATGTGGGGGTTGGCAACATACTGCATGTAATTTAAAGACATTGTAATGACATGGGGATAAGGTAATTGAATAGAGAGAGAAGAGATCTAACAAGGATAAGCTGTGAGAGGAGGAGGGATGAGTGTAGGACTCTGAGAAGGAGATCCGAAACAAAAACAAAAACAAAAAAACAACAAAAAAAACCCACAGCATGTAGTGTAACTGAAGTCCAGAGAAGAGCATATCTTCAGAAAATCAGATGGCCCCTCTGCAGGAGTTACATCAGAGTTTAAATAAGGTAAGTACGTTAAGGTTCCACTGGACCTGACAACATGGAAATGATTGGTGTCCATATAAACAAGGCTACTGCATCAGTGTGGAGTAGAAAGCAAATTCTCATGACATGAAAAAAAAATGAGAAATGAGAAACTGGATATATTTGTAGCCAACTCTCAAAAACTCTGACTATGAGTGTTATCTGATGAATTAGTTAATAGCTGGAAGAAAATGAGAGGTCAGTGGAGTTATTTTTAAGGATTAATGATGTTACAAGACCGATCAGTATGCCTACTAATACTTTGTAAGCAACTATGAGGAAAAAGAAAATACCAGTAGACTCTCTGGTCTTAATTAGAATAGTAGAAGTAATTATAATATTAAAAATAAGTACAATTCAGTGTTTTCTCTATGTAAATTCAGTGCTCACTGCTTTAGTGTGCTATTTAATTTAATCTTCAAAATAGTAAAAGTTAACTAATTATTCATACCCTTATGAATGAAGACACTGAGTGAAGATTAGTGATGTAAAAAAAGTTTTCCTTGATATTTTTAAATTAAAATCTACTTGACATCTACAACATAATTTACCTCAAACAAAAGTCAGGTGAATTGCTGAAAACTTAATAAGACTTTAACTGTTGCCTGGCCATGACTGTGTCTCAACTAAGATTCAAATTTTGCTAAGTCTGAAGTAATAATGATTTGGCAGCCCGCTCGCATCTTCATACCTGAGTTGATTTGTATGTGACCAACATGTGCTGATTTTTATGTATCCAAAATGGGACATTTTGATTGCAGTTTCCAGGGCTGTAAAAGTTAGAAGTTTCCACCAAGATGAAAAAGTGATCATGTTTTCTGCTCTTCAAGACTACATCAAAAGGTCTTTAGATAGAGAGGCCATCACCCATCTCCAAATTAAATACAGCAGGTCTCTGGCGAAGAAGAGAATGGCAGAGAATCCAGTGCCATTGGTTTACCTTGAAGTTTATGCAAGCTGGAAATCAGTGGAGGAGAGCAGCATAGGCAGGAAAACATTATCACAAAGGTCTCTGAGGAAGTGGATTTTGAGGCAGCAGACATGAGCATAAGGAATGATGCATGTTGGGGTTTCTCACTCTCACCATGATTGACATTTTGGACCGGAAAATTTGCTGTGATTTACTGTCTTGTGTATTGTAGGATGTTGAGCAGCCCTGGCTTATATCTACTAGATTCTAGTAGCACCCTTCCCACATCCCATTTGTGACAACCACAGTAGCTCCAAACATTGCCACATGTCCCTAGAGGGACAAAATCATCCCCTGTTGAGAATTCCTGACATAGATAATCACTAGTGGAACGCTTTTGAGCAGATATAGGATGTACTGATGACAATGAAAAACCAGAAATACTTTGAACATAAGGGATCATAGTACTATAGCTATGCAAGTGAGGGAACTTGTTTTATCATCTTACGGTACTTATTTTTGGTACTTATTTTAATCACCTTATAGTACTGAGTTGTTTGAAATTGACAATATTTTGACTACATGCTATATTTTAGCTGGTAATACTTACTTTACCATAAGTTTGGTAGGAAAATGCTTAAATTCAAGGAAACTATTTATATGCCAAGCCAGTCATTCTAAAATGGAAGGGATTTCCTCTCCTTATGAATGGAGATACTAGCAATCCTGTCTTTTTCAAATCAAAAGCGTGACATGGAGCACTGGGTGTTATATGCAAACAATGAATCATGGAACACTACATCAAAAACTAATGATGTACTGTATGGTGACTAACATAACATAATAAAAATTTTTTTTAAAAAAAAGAGTGAAATGCTCTAAGAGACAACAACAAACATGCCCCTGTGATTTAAGTGAAAAAAGATTAAAATAATCTAAAACTGAAAAGTAGAGCTAATAGTAATATAATCATATATATAACATCATAATAATAGAATATAAAAACTAAACCAAAACACCAATTTCAGGAGATATATACATTCCCACATTCAATGAAGCATTATTTATAATAACCAAAATATGGAAATAACCTAAGTGTCCACGGATAGATGAATGGATAAAAAAGATGTGGCATATATATTTACAATGGAATATTACCCAGCCATAAAAAAGGATGGAATCTTGCCATTTGGGACAGCACAGATGGATCTTTTAGAGGGTATTATGCTGAGTGAAATAAATCAGAGAAAGAAAATACCATATGATTTCACTTACATGTGAAATCTAAAACAAAAAAAACCCAACAAATAAAACAAAACAGAAACAGACACATAAATACTGGAAACAACCTTGTGGTTACCAGAGTGGGGAGGAGCTAGGGGATGCGCAAAATAAGTGAAGGGGATTAAGAGCTACAAACTGCCAGTTATAAAATGAATAAGTCATGGGGATGCAATGTACAGCATAGGGAATATAGTCAATAATATTTTAATGACTTTTTATGGTAACAGATGGTAACTAGACTTACTGTGGGATCATTTTGAAATATACACAAATATCAAATCACTATGATGGACACCTGAAACTAACAGGATATCGCCTCTCAATTATACATCAATAAAAACTGAAAATCAACACTATGAACACTTACTATGTGCCAGGCATTCTTCTAAGTGCTTTATGTATAATAATGCATAATCTCTGCCAACAGTGCTCTTAAAGTGGGCACTGTTTTTTTGTGTTATTTTTCAAAGAAAAGATTGAGGCACATAAAGGTTGTGGGAAATGCCCAGGCCGTAAAACCACTGGTAGCACTAGAATTCGAATAGACACATTCTCAACCACTTGACAAACCACTGTGCTTCTCAAGAGAGAAAAACAAGAGGCTGACCACAGTACTTTGGGGACATATTGAAAGGGGAGGATGGAAAACAAAACAAAAGCCAGAGATAGAAAAAGAGAGAGAAAATAAAGGAGGAGAGGGAAGAGCATACAGAGGAGAATAATGAACTTTAAAAACACAGAAACAGCAGACAAAAGAGAAAAAGAATAAAAAATATAAGGGGCGCCTGGGTGGCTCAGTCATTAAACATCTGCCTTTGGCCCAGGGCGTGATCCCAGGGTCCTGGGATCGAGCCCCACCTCAGGCTCCTGCTCCGCTGGGAGCCTGCTTCTTCCTCTCCCACTCCCACTGCTTGTGTTCCCTCTCTCGCTGGCTGTGTCTCTCTCTTTCAAATAAATAAATAAAATCTTTAAATATATATATATTTAAATCTTTAAATATATATATATATATATTTAAATCTTTAAATATATATATATATATATATATATTAGTGCAATAAGTCTTCAATTACATAATTAAGAGGAACAATCAGAGAATAAAAAAATCAAATTGGGAGCAGTGACCAAGGGATACTCTTAGCAATAGGTAGAAAAGAGATAAAGGCTTATGACATCAGGACAAGATGGCCAATTAATATGCATGTGATCTTAACAGTATTCATATTTAGATGTTCTCTAATGAAATAGTGGTTACAATTATTTTTAATTCTTACATCTTAATTTAACTTCTTAGTTACTTAGTTAAAAATTATGATAAATGCATGTAATATTTTAGTCACAATAGCTCCTTTTGCTACAAAGCTCAATATTAACTATTCTATACAAGATACTTAAATTGATTGAATTTATTAATCATTTCCTCAATAAGCCAGGAAAATTAATTGCCCCGTATCTCAAAACAAATATATAGTAACTTTGGTTAATACTATAAGAAAGTCAGTCTATAAACATCAATATTATTGCTGTCATAGGACATAATGATCCATTTTCTCATATTTGGGGAAAAACAAATTTTACCACCCTTTATTTCAAATATAGCATCTGAGCTATTACAGTTAAGTGAAATAAATATAAATTTTCTCAAAAAATAAAAACTATGAATATGAATGAGAATCAGTCTCACCATTTCTAGATTCCCTGTTTTACCAGTATCAAAACTAACTTATATGAAATGTTCCAAACAGAGAATTTGTCCAGCTTCCAGATTGCAAATATTTGAGAAAAAAATATATATCTCATTTACCCAGTGAACAGTCTATAAATTGGACATTCACAGAGGCACAAGATCATTAACTATCCTTTCAGAAGTCAATTTTATGCTTCCTAAATTAGATCTAGAGCTAGGCTATTTTGGTAAGGCAGGCTGGGAATAATATACAGATTTTGTGAAATCAGGTTTAGCCCGTTTTCAGCTAACTCGCATTCAATTCAATAACAACCACTGAAAACAAAGAAGAGTCCATAAAAATAAGTTTCATAAAACCTAGTAGATATTACTATTAAGTTTTCAAACGGTCTTATACTATGAAGTTACAGATAATCATAATTAATCAAACTCAGCTTCTGGAACTTTTCACACAAAAAATCAGTGGAATTGTGAGTGTGTGTGTGTGTTTCAATTTAATACACTATATTTTCTTTTAAATTTTTCTTCTGTGTCTAGGTGTGTTTTGGCTTGTTTTTTCACATTATTGGAGGTGTATAACGTTGAACAGTAAAATGCTATGCTTTACTAAAGAGGCTGCTTATCTTTAAGATCATGTTTCCTTCGTTCACCCAAAGGCACAGCAGTATGATGATCTTAATACTCACCCTTCGTATTCAGATAAGGAAAAGAAAACAGGATTGTTTTATCTTGAGTTCAAGAGTAGAAAGTCACACAGACAGGCTTTTCCTCGTTCAAAATGATCACTTCCTTATTTTGAAATAATGCTATTTTAATCTCCCCTAGTAATATCCTTTGGCCCTGGGCATGAATTTAAATATAATTTGCAGGGTATTTATACTACTATTTGAATGAGTTCCTTGAACTACTGATGCCTATCACCTGACATGGCAGTGGTTATTAATGTAATTATAGATTTATGTCTCCTATAGGCACAATACGACTTACATCATACTGTTAGTGCTTTATAATGAGAAAAGAGAAAGATAAAATCAGTTTAAATGCAGTATTTTGTCTAAAATCATGATTTAAAACAAAAACAAATCAACGGATGTTTATACTAGTTAATAAAAATGGATATTAATTTTAAGTTGCTACATAAAACTTTCTGTAAGTATTTTATGTGGAATTCAATTCCAGAAAAAGAGTTACCTTGCGTCATAACAAGAAATGGGGTGAAAACAATCAGCAATAGTTACAAAGGTCAGCACTAGTCAAAACTTTATAAGTAAAAGGTACTCAACTGCTTAAAATATTTTGAGACTGGGGAGACGGGGGAACAAAGGAAAGGTGGTGATGTCATGAAAAAGTCTTATATCGAAAATATATCATATTTTATCATATACCAGGCATGTTGGTTCCCACAGTATAGCCACACCCAGGAAATCACTCATAAGACTACAGTATCCTCTAGAGCTTGAGCCTAATAACACATGTCATTAATGAGGACGGTGGTAAGAGAATAAAAGGTTTAGTTTGGGGAATATGGATGTATTCTACTCTACTTAGGGGATGACTGAAGGGAGTTTTGTTTGCTTTTAACTAAACATGCTTAATACATAATCATGAACTTGAATTCTGTTTTAGCTATAATCCAAGAAATGAAAGAAAGGGGAAGTTGCATTTTGATGGCATGTGGGGAGTGAAAGGAATTGACTAGGGCATGTGCTGAGCTCCAGTGCCCAGCAAAGGCTGACATGGAAAAACGGAAAATGATAGGGCCTGAAATCTGGGAGGGGGGCTACAATCCATACTGGACACTTGCCACATTGTATCAGCAGTGGGAAAGGAATCACTAAAGTAATAGGAGCAATGAAGTAGGATAGGAATGAGAAAACAAGTCACTACTTTGTCACAAGGACTTACACTACAATTGCAAAAATAAGTATAAAATGCATGATAATAACTATTACTGTTTTTTAACACTTAGTTCAGGGTTATAAAGAACTTCTATATAAACTATAGCAACAGATGTATCTATCAGTATCTGTTGAGAGACAGAAGCAAAGAGATACATAATTGCTAAGGTGTATTAGCATATGCTTGTAGGGAGCTTAATGAAAAGAATATGTATTTTGACATCTAGTAAACAAGTTCAACAAGAACATGACAAATAATTTAATGCTTTTAAGCATATTTTTCTTAACACCATCATGGTGCATTATCTTCTTTGCAAATTTTTTCTACAAAATGGCTAAGCCTTTTCTTCAGGGTTTGAATTTAAATTCCTTACTCCCAAAAAATAATTTTAAAAAAGCTGCCTTGGGGCACCTGGGTGGCTCAGCTGGTGAAGCATCTCACTCTTGGTTTTGGCTCGGGTCATGATCTTGTGGGTCTTGAGATAAAGCCCCCCTCAGGCTCTGCACTCAGCAGGGAGTCTGCTTGAAGTTTCTTTCCCTCTACCCTTTCACCAATTCGTGCATACTTTCTCCCTCTCTCTCTTGAAGAAAAAAAGAAAAACTGCCTTCACATAAATAATTTTGAAGAAGCAGCTCTCACCTAATGGGTGCACTTCTCTTTTTAGTATCATATAAATATAAATTAACCAGAGAAACTTGTGAAATAATTGCTGGGAACTGGGGACGTGAGCACAGATTTTACTTTTATTCTATTTATTAACATTTCTTAAGCCACCTCTCCTCTAGGAGTCACTTAGCTGTTTTTATTGTCTTTAACATCTATTGAAGTATGCAAAACAGCCAAAATAAAATGGTATTTTTTTATTTTCTAGAAAAATAACTCTATATTCCTTACATGGTTTAGCTTGAAAATAATTACAGATGCAAAAATCATAATGGGTCAATGAATGAATAAGTAGATGGCATGCTTTATTTCTATGCTAAATAACAAAAATTTTATGTCTACATCTGCGTTATAATGTAAAAATTATAGCAATGATCCCATCAATGGATTTACTCCAGAATGTGATTTCAGAATTGACAAACATACCGTTGTGATGAAGTTATTTTAAGGAGATTTCCTCTTACTTTTGAGTCTTATTCAAAATGGGTTTACAATATTGACTGAGCAAGAGACTATCGGGCTTTTTGTCAAATTTTGTTTAGTTTCAAAAAGAAAATTCTATCATCCCTTAACTTGAATTGACTGATTCATATCATACAAACTAAAACTGTTTTATTTTCTGCTCAGCAAAATATAAAAAGATTTAAAGCACCTAATTTCCTTTGCCTATAATATTTACCCAGCTTTGAATCTTGAGGCCATATTCCAAAGAAATAACATATTCCTTTCCTTTTTTGAAGTCCACATTTTTTTTCAACCTTACCCTCTAATTTGTTTCCCCTAAGTCTGCTTGAATCGGTGAAAAGTTTTAACTTCTAAAATATCTCAATTTCCAGGGAAAGCAGACTGAATATTCCTTTTCATTATAGCTGATAATTCTGTATACAAATGCTCTGCATTCATTTTTATGAATGAAAATCTCAATTAAATGTTCTGTATACGGAAACAAAGTTGCTGCTTGCAAAATGCCATTATTTCTTTGACGTTATTTCCTTCCATTTGTATAATCTTCCTGCCCCCACAACCACGCTGTTTTACAACCACGGCAACTTTTTCCTTCCTTGCTTCCAAAGGCTCTGGCCAGGATTTGGAATTTAGGAACTTGTGTAGGAAGTATTTCATCTCTAATTTGTAGCCTTGTGTTTTCAGGTTGAACAGGTGGTTTACCTTAGCTCTATAACTGAACAATGACTTAGTTTTTAAAGCAAATTGCTGGTTATTGCTTACTAATATAATATACTTACAGGTAATGAGAGCAGCAAAATGAAAAATGACCAGAAAGTACAGTGTTTGGCATCTTATATATCTACTTGTAAATCAAAGATGCTCATGCAGCTGTAGGAAAAATACAAGGTGTAGTGTATAACCGATCGATTACAAATGCAGATCAAAGAAACTCTATTTATTGACCAGGAGCCCTTGGAAGCATGCTTATAAATGATGAAATTTCCAAGACATGCAGTACAAATTATGGTTACGGTGTGCAGAATAAGAAATCTCTTGATTATATCATAATGATCATTTGACTAACCTCCTAAAAACCTGAGCCTAGCCTGTATAAAACCCCAGAGGGTGTATATAATAGCTGCAAGCGCTCCATGTTGGCTACTCAGCTAAAGCTATAGCATTGTTTTGGTTATCTTTTATGACCCCCTCTCTCAGCACCCTTCATTCCTTAATTTCTGTCCTCTACTCACTCAGCCCATTCCTACATCTCAACAGGCCCCACAAAAATATTTGTTCATTTTAGTACTGTAGCTGCCTAAGGCAGTAACTAAAGATTCCAGCTGAGCTAAACAGTATATTTGTGCTTTGCTAAAACGTAATGTGTTTTTGCCAGGTTTGCAGTTTTTTCCTATTACAGTACTTTTCAAGATTCTATCACCTTTACAGCCTACCTATATTTTTTCCAATGTTGTTCATGATATTCCAAAAATTGTGCTTGGCATTCCCCATAGGTGTTGATATGGATTCCATATCATGACCCAAGAGCCCTCTTGATATAAATGCACCCATGATGGATGGTGACCTCCTCCTATATTTATAGTACAGCTGTTGAAACCATTGGATAAGATTACTGTTCTGTGAAGGAAATCTGCTAGGCTTGCTGAGATACTGTTTTAAAATTCAATTATATTGTTAACAGCAAATTACATGTCCAAGTTAGAAACACAGTTTAGTTATTTGCAACATACATATATCCTACTCAATACTCCTATAAGCAAATCAAATATCATGTATTCTGTAGTATTTACTTCTCTTTAAAAATACTTTTCCATTATTACATACTGCATCAGAAAGAGACAACATATTGGTTGACTTCAGATATAGAGTTTCCTCTCACACTTCCTACAATATTAGGTTGGAGTAATCCTTAATTTTAATTGCAGGTTCCACACTTTATTCTTTGATCCTTCCTAAAAAGCTGCATAGAACTTCCAATATCTAGTCTGTCATGTAAGGAACTTGGAAGTTGTCACTTCTGTCCACAGAAGAGAAGAAAAAAGACTGAATAAACTGAAAATCAATAACTCTTTTTGATTTATCAGAGAACTGAGGTCACAGTGCAAGCCACTGTCCCCAAAACTGAAGAGACAGACAGGTGAATACAGAGAATCACAGTTTCTTATAGCAGAAGTACAGGAGCCAGAGACTCCATTGGCAGCAATATCAGGGTAGAAAAATCTAAACTGTAATTGTTAAATTGCTGAAGGCTCAGTGTGGGCACAGAAAAAAAGTCCTTGCTTCCAGCAGGGGAAGAAGAAAGTAAACATTTTGAAATTTACCGAGATCATTCCATTCTTCTTAACATGGTCTGATATCAAGAGTAACTTTTTTTTTAAGATTTTATTCATTTATTTTAGAGAGAGAGAATGTGAGCAAGGGGAGGGGCATAGGGAACCGGAGAGAGAGAATCTCAAGCAGACTCTGATGAACATGCAACCCAACACAGGGCCCAATCTCACAACCATGAAATCATGACCTGAGCTGAAATCAAGGGTCAGGTGCCCAAATGACTGAGCCACCAGGCACTCCAAGAGTAATTTTTAATGGGCCTAACCAACTAGGATATTACCAGACCCTAACTGATCTGGATGAAAGTAAATATCAGGTTCCAGCCCAAACTTTCCATCTTATTTCACCAAAGTGGGAACAAAGAAAACAAAATGAGCAACGCATTCACAGGCCACAGCAAAAGGCATAAGCTCACTAAAAGACTGAAACCTAATCACAGGACTACAGAATGCCTCCCCTCCATCTATACTTTACCACCACTTCCATAAAACTGTGTAATAATGGGGGGATACAAGGGAATAAACTATGCATCTCACATGTTAATAAAAAATTTCTAAAAAAAAAAAAAAAAAAAAACCCAAAGACAACAGAGGAGATGGAAACAAGTACCCCAGAGGAAATTTTAGCCTTTAAAATCTACAGATATAGTGAACAGTAAATGCAGCCTAATCCCTTGCCAGATAATTATAAAACTTCACACTAAAGGCTTATTTACCTAAGTTCCTTTTACTCAGGGCATCATGTCCAGCTTTCAACAAAAAATTACAAGACACACTAAAAGGCTAAAAACAAAGTTTGAAGAGAGAGATCCAACATCAGAACTAAACTCAGATATGGCAGCTATGTTGGAATTATCAGACTGGGAATTTAAAATAGCACTGGTTAAAATGCTAAGGACGCTAATGGAGAAAGAAAATAACATACCGAAACAAGTGAGTAATTTAAGCAGAGAGATGGAAACTCGTAAAAAAAAGAATCAGAAGGAAAAAAAAAAAAAAAGACTGCTTTTGATGGGCTCATCAATCAGTGAATTTGAAGAAAGGTCAATAGAAACTTCCATAACTANACCACAAAAAAAAAAAAAAAAAAAAAAAAAGATTGAAAACATCAGAACAGAATATCCAAGAACTGTGGGGGTAATTACAAAAGTTTTAAAATACATGTAATGGGACATACCAGAATAAAAAATATATTTGAAGCAACACTGACTAAGAATTTACCAAAATTGGTGATGGACACCCAACCACAGATCCATGAAACTTAGAAAACACTAAGCAGGAAATACCATAAAATATACACATAGGCATATCATAATCAACTCATAGAAAATCGAAGACAAAGAAAAATCTTAAAAAAAGCCAGAGGAAAAAAATCTCTGCAGCTCCACTGAGGATCATGACATTAGTTTACACATCTGTAAAAATTCTTGGTGCCTCTGGGCACTCCTTCCCACTCCTTGAAACATTAACAAATGGCTCAGTCTCTGTCTCTTCCGCGTTTCTTCTAACCAATTGTTGGTAATTTCAGTATTCAGTTAACTAATTTTATCACACTGTGACTCACATGAAGGGTTTTGAGTCACATCTGAGTCACAGTCTTTAATGTAATTGTCATTATCAATAACCGTACCTACTTTACAGAAATTGTCATTATCAAGAACTGCACCTACCTTATAACCCAAATATCAGATAGCACTCTCTCTGAACACCAGTTTTTATATTTCCAACTAGGACCCACTAACTATTTTACCTCACTAAGACCTTCAATCCATTGACTCTTCCTGTATAATTTTCTGTCGTTTCTCTATATAGCCCCACTTCCCTCTTTTTAATGGCTATATTCTTAAGCTACCATTAAAATCTCTCACGGCTCACATCTGGTTCTAATTTAAATTCATAATCAGTAGACCCAGGGGTGTCTTTAGTTCTCCCCAGTAATCCTACTATATTTTACTTTCACCTTTTAAAGATGATTAACCACATCAACTAATGCATTACTTTGTTTTTCCATGAGAAAATAAAAGCAATCAAAAGAGAAACTATGTGTGCTCTTCACTCCAAAAAAATACCTTTCTTTGTATTTATATCCAAAGGATCTGTTTTTCATCTCTTTACAACAGAAATGTTCAACATCTTATCTAAAGTAATCACTTCTTATATGCCTCAGATCCCTTTTTCTATAGTATAATTCAGTAATTTTCTCCAGCAATTCCTCCCTTTCTATCATTCATCATTAGTTGTTGGGTTTGTTTTTTTCCACTCCTCCACATAATGGTCCTTTCAATATACAAAAATGTGTATCAATTTCCCTATCAAAACAAATTTCTCTTGCCACCCAATACCCCACTCCTAATACTGTCCCAATTTTTTGCTTAAGTCTATAAGGGGGAAAAAGGCTGAAAAAAAATTATGTATTCTCTGTGTTCCTGATTTCTTTTTCCATATTTTCTTTCCAATTCATTAAAATTCAAATTTTACTTTTTCAGGGTCACAAAAACCTCACTTTTCAAAAACCCACACCCTCTTTATTTAAATACTCCCCACTCTCCAGACATAATTTTTCTCTTACCTTTCCTCCTTTCTTACTAGTCCTTTACTCTCCTGTCCTCAATGAATTTTCAAGGAAATGTTTCATGGATTGTTCCGTTGCTTTATTTTCATTTCTATATTTATATTAAATCCAGATGATCTTATCCAAGCCCATGTTTTTACAGACAATCCAGTTACCAGATGTCTCCTAACAACCATTCTGACGCCTCCACCACCTTTTTTTGCTGACTCTTTGCAGAAGTCTCCAACATTCCTAATTCCACACATTCTTATTCCTTCCTCAGTATCATATTCTAACAATATTCCCCTGCTCATCTGTCTAAACTCACAGCAACCAAGTTGGTGTCCCTAGAAAGTAATCAGTCAAATGGTGTGTCAGGACCTTTGCAAGTGTTGCTGCCTCTGACCTGGAAACCCTGCCCAGAAATATCTGCATTGCCTGATCCCTCATTCTTTTCATGTTGACAGACACTCAGTTTTCCTTATAGAGAAACCGTTTTTAAGCATCCATTGTAACACAGTATTCTAACCCTCATTTTTTCCTGGTTCCAAATTTATTTGTCCATTTTTCCTCTACTAACTGGAACTCCAAAAACTGTGTTGAAAGACTGAAGGAGCCAAAATATCTTTTCATTTCTCAAGTACTCAAAATATCTCTATTACTATTTTCTTCTCTATTATTCTATAATGCTAATATCTGTGTTCTCCATGGATTTGGCATAATGTAAGTTTTTAAAAGAAAAGGGTAATTTTAACATGAGAAAATTCTAATTATCTTGACTATAATTTTAGAGTCAGTAAAAAGAGTGAAATACACATTGAGCTTTTCCGCCCAAGATTTATTTATTTGAGAGAGAGAAAAAGAGAGAGAGCAGGAAGAGGAGCAGAGGGAGAGAGAGAATCATGAAGCAGACTCCCCACAGAGTCCTGCATGGGGCTTGATCCCAGGACCCTGAGATCATGACCAGAGCCTACATCAAGAGTCAGCCACTTGACTGAGCCACCCTGAGTTTTAAATGAGGTAGACTTCACCCCACACTGAGTTTTACATGAGGTAGACTTAAAAAGCTAACTGGAGGGTCTTCTCAAGGCTTTCAGTTTGTGATACAATCAAAATGATCCTACATAGACTCTTAATTTTAAAAAGCTTTTATTTACGTAACATTAATGTAATAATAGTTTCATGTGTACAATAATGTAATAATAGTTTCAGTGATTCAACACTTACATACAATACCCAATGCTCATCACAAGTGCTTTCCTTAATCCACAACACCTCTGTAACCCATCCCCCCTGCCGCCTCCCTTCTGGTAACCTTCATTTTGTTCTCTACAGTTAAGAGTATGTTTCTTGGCCTGCCTTTCCCTCTCTTTTTCCCTACTTAATGTATGTTAGGGCAATGACTCGTACTACTGTTACTCATTTGGGCTTCTTACTGTGTATATAATTGGGATTTTGTTACTTCTTTTAGTATTATTGGACCATACTTTCTTCTTTTTAACACAGTGCTATGGTTTCTTCTGAAGTTATTAATTATTAGAAAAGAGCTGAATTATATTTAAAAATTAACCCAAAATAAATTTGCTTCATTGATATATCTGTTAAAGAAAAGTTCCCTTTGCTTGTAAGAGAGATATTTCAAAATTCAAAACTGGAAAATATGTTGGGAGAAAGACTAGCCAAATCCTCTTAATCTTTCTTCCATTCAGGCTATATTTATTTAAGCAATCAGAGATAGGAGATTATATAAATTCATAGATGTACCAGAAATAAAATTAACTGCAATGCCAAGTCCCCTCAATTAAGCTGGAGGCTGTAAATGGCAGATTAATTCCATGGTCTTCGTGTGTTTTACAAATCAACAATGTTAAATGACATTAAATTGAAAAAACCGTTCAGTAATTTCTGCAATTGTGAGAAACTAAAAAACTAAATGATTCTAAGTTTAGGAATAAAAACAGCTCAGATGACTCCACTTACATAACTGTTTGTACAAGCTTTATATACTGTATTAAGTAGACGAGGGATATTGCTTCCCATTATATTTACAGATGACATTGCTATTAGCTACAAGTGGTTGAAAAGGCAAAACAATCTCATGAATGTCCTTGTTTAATCCTGAATTATATTTCCCCTTCAAAAATAAATTAATATTTTTGCTAAACTTCGACAATCCAGAAATGTGCACATGGGTTTGTATGTATTTATGTAAAGTACTTAATTTTATGTTATCATCTTTCCTTACTTCTTAAGTCTACTCTTCTAGAAACTTAAACACAAAACAAATTTAGTATCAAAAGAAGAGACGATCTTTTAAACCAAATAATAAACAACTCAGGATATTAGTATGGAAAAACATGAAAAAGTTAATCTTCAAAAGAACAGAGCAATAAAAACAAGGTCTGTCCAAACTCTTCATTAATAATTGAAACATGGATGCATACATGAAGTGCCTTGTAAGGAATAGGCAGTAGGCATAAATATTTAGCAGTTTGCTTATGAAATGTGTCCTAAATTATGTCTAAATGTTAACAAGGATGTCTTATACTTGACAGAACAATGAGGGACATAAATATTTCAAAGCAGCAAGCATGACAGGTAGAAGCTAAGAAAACATAAGGCATCTTCTGTGTTCTTCTAACTCTTCAACCTTCAGATACGTGCTTTTTAAGTTTAACAGGAACGAAGTGTTTCCCATCAAAGCCAATGTTTATATCAGTTACGTCAAAGTTATGCTGGGATATCTTTAAAGTACACTTATCAGACAAATAACACATACAAAGTGATATGTCTTAGTGGTATAAAAAGAATCGACAAGTAAGACAACATATTGAAGTGAAATGATCTCCTTAATAGCTAATGCACCCTATTTAGTTTTTTGATCCACCATCTTACAAAGACTCATGTAGATCATGGACAATTCTCAGGTCTATTGTTTCTCTCTCTCTTTCTCACACACACATGCAAACATACATGTGAGTACATAAACTTAGCAGAAAATGGATAAGATTCATTGTACGTGTCCTTTACTTGAAAAAATAAATTCTCCAATAGTGCCACAATAGCATAATATGAGGTAGGATATTTGGGGCATATAATAGTCAATAGTTCTTTCTTTCCTAATAGCTAACCTAACCTAAGAAATGATCAGGTATAAACAAAATAACATAGATATCTTTGAAAAATGAAAATATACAGAGATAAGATGAAGAAAAAAAATCAGATTCCACCAAAGATCAACTACAGATATACTGTGTAGCTTTAGAAAAGTCACTCATATTCTCCTGAAATAACATTGTTCTCAGTAGAGTAATAAAAAATTGTCATAAACTCAGTTATAATATAAAATTATTTGACAATATAAAATAAAAAGCTAGAGTAGCAATGAAACTATTTGATGAAACAATATTCAAGAATTATAATATACAAGCATCTCTATTAATGTGAGCACTTAGACTGCTGACTCTCAGTAGAGGAGAGAGTGATTTCTACTAAATTTAATGAATTTTACCAGACAATGGCTATTTTTGCTTTCTGTTTTACTTTATTATATGTGGTAATAGTCATGATACATTCTATTTTATTACTATGTTATTTCTTGTTCTGACAGTATAATTTCCCTAAAATTACTCCTTCAGAGACTATCAGTAACTTTCTTATAGCTATATCAATGTTTTCTCAGAATAATGTTGTTTCATCCTAAACCACTTGACTACCTATAATGATTCTTATTATTGTTATCTCCTCTCATACTTTCATTCATTTACTTGTTTACCCATTCATCCTATACAAATTATTGACTTTTTACTATGAATTATGGCTCTTATCACGACTTCTGAGCTCTTACTCAAAAGTTGGCCTTATATATTTCTAGTGTATATTCTCCTAATGCCACATATTCATTTCTGCTAAAATAAACCAATGATTTCAAACTTCAACAAACCAGCTCACAGTTTAAAATGCAACATTATTATCAGAGGGAAAAAAACCTGGATATTACCTCAATTTTCTCCCTAAAGTTCATTCCAGTTTTGAATGTTGAGTGGTTTTCTGTTGCTGAATTCATCAAGTTCAAATAATTGAGTGTATAATAGTGCCTGCTGTTGCTTTAAACTAGTCTGAATTCTCTTATTTCTATCATAAATATCCATACCATATACATTTCCTTCCTAATTATTTTTCAAATCTTTTCACTTATCTATGTCACCACTGCTACCATGTAGTCTGAGCTGTCAGCATTGCTCAGCTGGATTACTGAAGTACTGCCTGAATTATTTATTCCTTTAATAACCTCTCCTTGCAGTTTTGTATATTTAATACGAGGTTGTCATGTGTCAAACTGTAAAATTGATTATTTTATTCATCATAAAAAGGAAACCAAATATTTTCTCATTGGTCAAAAAATAAAGGCAAATTCTTAACATACAAGGTTCTTCAAAGTAATTTTGTACAACAGTCTAAGCTACTATCCAGCTTCACATCAATTCTGCTCCCCATTCTCTCTGATATACTAAACTCCTTTCAGTCCTGTATACACTTCATGTTGTTTCTTATTATGTGACCTTTGTACATGCTGTTTCTTCTGCTTTGAACAATCTTTCCTCCTCTTTTAACAGACTTTCAGTCATTCAACCTGGCTCAAACTCATTTCTCTATAAATACTACTCTGAGATTCAGATTTTATTCTCCCTGTTATAGGCCTCATATTATTTTGAGCCTCTCCCTTCAAAATACTTTTTCATAGCCACGATTTTATGATAATTAAATTGATGTCTATTTTTTATAGAAGACTGTAAACTGATGGAGAAGGAAATATTTGTGTCCATTCTGAGCATTATATTCTATGCACATACTACACTGTACTAGATACTGTTGAGTGAATGAACCTCAAAAGTAATAACTTGGTCCTTTCTGAGCCATTTTTGATGTAAGGCTGACACTGTTTCTTCTTTCTTGTGTGTAGACAATAGCTCTTGATTTACCTTACAATAGATTTTTACTATTATATGGTTATTATTTCATTAATTTATAAAAGAGAAATAGTAGTGTGTGATGTTCATAATTCACTTTACTTTTAAAAACAGGACATCACTGAAGCATTACAGAGTATATTTCAATAGCTTATGCCTTTAATATAATTTATGTTTCTGTGAACTTAACTAGCAAATTTACAGCTAAACTAAACTGATATTTTAATAAAATGTTATCTAGTTTTCTTTTGATTAAAGAGAATAAAAAGCACTTTTAACATAAGACAAAGATATAATATATTATTTTAATTGCCTGATATTATCATTTTTATTATTTTTGTTATTATTATTAATATTATTATAAACTTAAAAATTAGATTACATTTTCCCTTGTATATAGGTTAATATTTGCTATGTGTACATTCCTATGAATTTTATTCATGATTTATTCAGTGCAACCCCATTCACAAATAACTCATCCCAACTAACTCATTTATTTTTTTCATACGAAGAACCAGTTTTTATTGGAGGAAAATTTCAAGTTTCGTTACCTTCTACAAAATTTTACCATAAAAAACTATCCCATATATTTTCCAGCCTTCGTAGATAAGTCTCCCATAACATGTAAGTATTGCTTTCCTATAATTAGCTCTGTACATAGTCTTAAGAGGTGAAAAACTGATGATTTATCATTTAAGAGATGTATTAAAATCCATTTTTCCCCTTTCCTCTCCTACTTTTAACCACTACATTTATGTCTGATATTTTAAACTATAATCTTAGAATTAAGCATGCAGACAAGGAGGCATAAGAATTTTGCTGAAGAAAGGAAGAACTGGGGCGGTGTTGACACTATTGTAAGAAACCAGGCCCGAGCCATAGCACTATCTGTATGGCTGAGTAATCACTTTGGAAGCAGAATGCTTTCTATAGTCCTCTGAGAAAGCAAGGTGTTAGAGTAGTAAGGAATCCTTTTTTGACATCATTTCCTATAAATGTTTCATGAAGTAACTTCTCTAACAAAGCAACGGAAACTTAAAATTCCTCTTTTACTTTCTTTCAAAGTAAAAATTGCCCAAAATATGCCTAAATGTTTTAGCTAAATGAGTTTGAAAAAAAAAAAACCATGAAAGTGTAAACAAAATAATCTAAGTACTACCAATTTTTAGGATGTCTGTATTCAAGAAGCACTTTACTCACACATTCAATTATAACAATTACCATACCACATGATAATATTTTTGCTCATAATACTTACTGACTAAAACATGAGTTTCTTAAGGTCAAAGGATTGTTGTGTACTATGTTTTTCTACCTCATTCCCCTATACAGTACATAAGAATTATGTAATAAATACAATAAGTATTCTTAATTGAAAGTCTTTATTTCAACCACATATTAATATTTAAACTGACTTAAAACTATTTTTGTTTTATAACTCTGCTATTTGGGAAGGGGAATGTCAATAACACACAATAAGGATTGTATTTTATGACTTCTTTTTTTTTTTTTTTTTAAAGATTTTGTTTATTTATTTGACAGAGATAGAGACAGCCAGTGAGAGAGGGCACACAAGCAGGGGGAGTGGGAGAGGAAGAAGCAGGCTCATAGTGGAAGAGCCTGATGTGGGGCTCGATCCCATAACGCCAGGATCACGCCCTGAGCCGAAGGCAGACGCTTAACCGCTGTGCCACTCAGGCGCCCCTGTATTTTATGACTTCTAATCAAAATTGGAAAACATGAAAAACCTGGAAAAATATATATTACTGTTAAACACAAACTTATTGTCAAAATCAGTCTTTCAGAATGGAAATTTCTCATCAAGCTCAAAACTGACCTCACCACTGTTCTCCTAGTCAGAAGATATGAAAATAAGTTTTTCATTCAGACTTTACCTGACCTCAGGTGAGAATTTGGTAGTAGTGAGTGAATTCTCTTCTTTTCCCTAAAACTTTACTTTCCCTTATGCTTGTGCTTTCAACCAATATAGAGTAACAGGGAATGGATTTACCTTCCTTCTTGAAACAATTAAAAAATGACAAAATATATAAAAATAACTGTTTTCAAACAATGGACATCAGGCAATATGAAAAACTGATCCTTGAGAGAAAAGAAATAAAAACTTTAAGGCTTATGTTTGCTCCCAGATTATTGCTTGTAGAGAGCTTCCAACAGGTAGAGGAAGTGGAGGAACCCAAACACGGTCCAATTATCCCCCTGAGTTGAGGGGACATAAATGGAAGTCAAGAAGCACCAAGGCATCTATGTTTACAACAAGAGGAAGAAGAAGAAAGAGCTATAACGATAGTTTCAGGAATCTGCAGAAGTACCGTACCTCTGAGGTCTTAGTTTAGTTTGAATGAGAACACATTAATGAAGAAACTTTCCAAGATTGGGGAAAGAGCCTCACTTCCCAAAAGCAAAATAGGGAACAAAACTCCAATATCATACAAACATTGTTTATATTTTCAATACCAGATTTTTTTAAATCACATTGCATTAGGTAGAGAACTCAAAAGGACATTTTTTCAGTAAAGGAAAATATTATCCCAGGATATCTACTCTGGTCCCACATTACAAATCTTAAAAGAAAGTTTCAAAATTCAAGTTTTTTTCAAATAACTACATCCCCAAAGTCAAGAACATGTATAGAAATAAAAATAACCATTAACACATGACATAAAATCACAATGTCTCTTATGCAATCAAAATTTGGCAGGCATGCAAAGAAAAAAGAAAATACAACCCATAACTAGAAGGGAAGAAAACCGCAATGGACTGAAATGAATGCAGAATTGACATGATGATAGAATTAGTGAACAAGACTCTATTAAAGAAGGCAGAAGAAAAACTAAATATGTTAGAAAAGAGATATATAAATTTAAAAAAAACTGAAACCGAACTTCTAGAAAAATTTAGAAAAATGAGTGATTAACAGTAGTTTGGGCACTACAGAATAAAATGTTAATGAACTTAAAAAGAAAAAGGCACCTGATGTACACAGAGAAAAGATCAGGATGATGGCCAACTTCTATCTAAAAAATGCAAGTGAGAAGACAGTACAGCAATATCTTTAAAGTACTGAAACTATAACAAAAAAACCATGTGAGCCTAAAATCTTACATTGAGCCAACATTTTGCAGAAGATGAAGGGGAGAAAAAAAGTATTCGCACAACAAAAACTGAAAGGATTCATCACCAGGAAACTCATACCAAAGAAATGTTAAATGAGGTCCCCAGGGAGAAGGGAAATGATAACAAATAGAAATCTTTGAAAATAGTAAATGGGTGGGTAAATATGAAAGATTATTTTAAATCTTTTAAAAATAACTATTTAAAGATAATTTAAAAATATTACCAACATATTACAGAGTCATAATATACTACAATGAAATTAAATTTGAAAGAAACACCAGAAAGATAATTATAAAAATCCCTAAATATTTGAATTAAATAAAAACCTTCTAATGAACCATGGTTGAAAGGAAATAAATGGAATAGTAGTATTTTGAACTTAATAAAAACAAAAATATGACATCACAAACATGTAGGATATAACAAAAGTATATTAAATTTCTGGATTAGAAAAGAAGAAACATCTCAAATGTGGGAATTCAGCTTCCAACTTAAGCAGCTAGGAAGAGAACAAATGAAATCCAAAATCAGCAGAAAATAAAAGAATGATAAAGATAATTTCAGAAACCAATACAACTGGTTTCTGGAAACAGAAAAACAACAAAATCAATGAAAGACTTCTTCACTTGAGAAAAATCAATAAACTTAATAAACTTCAGTTGGATTGATCAGGATATAAAAAAGAGAAGGCACAAATAACCAGTATTAATGGAATTAGGAATATCACTTCACACACGAGAGAAACCGAAAAAATAATGAGATTGTTATAACTTTTAGTCAATATATTTGAAAGAACACTTGGAATGCACAAATCATTTAAAAGACAAACTATCAAACTTACATAAGAAGGAATATATATCACATATATCCCTATATTTATTAAAGAAATTGAATTTATAGTTAGAAATCTTACCACAAATTAAACCCCAATGGCAGAAAGCCTTCTAGATGAATGCAAATATTTAATTCCATACATAATCTCCTAGATACTCATTCCCCCAGAAAATTATAAGAGGAATAATAAGTTGGCAGGAACACAAACCAGCTTATTCTATGAGGCCAACATTATCCCAATTAAAAATAAAAGAGAGGGGCTCCTGGGTAGTTCATTTGGTTAAGCGTCAGACTCTTGATTTCCAGCTCAGGTCATGATCTTAGCGTTTTGAGATAAAGCCCTGTGGCTCTGAGCTGGGCAAGGAGCTTGCTTAAGAATCTTTCTCTCTTTCTTCCACTATCCCCTCATCTCCACGCCTCCTGCTCGCTCTCGCTCGCTCTCTTTCAAAAAATAAAAATTAAATTAAAAAGACATTATAATAGTGGGAAAGAAACTTATACCCCTCATAAAGAGCAATATTAAGATAAGATTATTTAATTAAAGTTAACAACTTGAACCTAACAAGGTAAAAATGATGATATATCATGAGTTAACAGGGTCTATCCTAGGAGCACAAGATTAATTCAACAATCAAAATCAGTCTATGTAATTTAACATATTTTTTTAAAGATTTTATTTATTATTTGGCAGAAAGCAGGAAAGAGAGCAAGAGAAAGCACAAGCAGGGGGAGCAGCAGAGGGAGAGGAAGAAGCAGGCTCCCCACTGAGCAAGGAGCCCAATGTGGGGCTCAATCCCAGGCCTCCAGGATCATGATCTGAGCCAAAGGCAGATGCTTAACCAACTGAGCCACCTAGGTGCCCCTGTAATTTAACATATGAACAGACTATCAAGAGAAAACAATAGGATAATCTTAAGAGATACAGAAAACCCACTTGACATTTCTGAAAAAAATTCTCAGAAAACTTCAAACTGATAAAAGCCATTTGTGAAAAGTACAGAGCTAAGATTGTAAGTGATTTTCATCTCAGATAGTAGACAACACAATAATGTTCTTGTTTATTCCTCCTATTCAACATTTTCCTGGATATTTTAGACAATGCAATAATACATGAAAAAGAAATAAAAATCATAACAGAAGGAAAGAAAAAAACCTTTATTCATGGATGACATAATTATGTAGAAAATCCTAATGAATAAGCAAAAATAATTATGAAAACCCATCAACTCATCAGCTAGATTGCAAGAAATAAAGTTAATATCCAAAAAAATCCAATGTGCTTTTATTTATTTTTTTAACTGAAATTCAATTAGTCAACTTACAGTACATCATTAGTTTAAGATGTAGTGCTCAATAATTTTTCAGTTTCATATAACACCCAGTGCTCATCACATCACTTGCCCTCTTTAATGTGCATCACCCAATTACCCTATTCCCCCACACATCTTCCCTCCAGCAACCTTCAGTTTGTTTCCTATAGTTAAAAGAGTTTTTCATGGTTTTTCTCCCTCTCTGATGACTTCCCATTCTGTTTTCCCTCCCCTCCTCTACGGTCCTTTGTCCTGTTTTTTATGTTCCATATATTAGCGAAATCATATGATAATTGTCTTTCTCTGATTGACTTATTTCGCTCAGCATAATACCCTCTAGTTTTATCCACGTCGATGTAAATGGTAAGTATTCATCCTTTCTGATGGTTGAGTAATATTCCATTGTATATATATACCACATCTTCTTTATCCATTCATTTGTCAATGGACATCTCAGCTCTTTCCAGTGTGGCTACTATGGACATTGCTTCTATGAACACTGAGGTGCAGGTGCCCATTTGTATCACTACATTTGTATCTTTGGGGTAAATACCCAATAGTGCAACTGCTGGTCATAGGGTAGCTATATTTTTAACTTCTTGTGGAACCTCCACACCATTTTCCAGAGTGGCTCTACCAGCATTCCCACCAACACTGTAAGAGGGTTCCTCTTTCTCCACATCCTCGCCAACATTTGTTGTTTCCTGTCTTGTTAATTTTAGCTATTTAGACTGGTGTGAGTTGGTATCTCACTGTGGTTTTGATTCGTATTTCTGTAATGTTAATTGGTGTGGAAGATTTTTTCATTTGTTTTTTGGCGATCAAATGTGACTTTAAACTCCAGCAACAATCAACCAGCAATTATTTTTTTAATGTTCAATAACAGCAAATATAAGTAATAATTAAATGTAAATTGTTAAAATATGTGTAAAATCTGAACTCTAAAAATTATTAAACACTAACAAAGGAAAGCATAATTAAATGGAAAAATCCACCAACTGTATGTCTAGGAAAACTTTATATTGTTGAGATGCCAATTATCCATAAACTTACCTAAAGGTACAGTAAAATAATAGTCAAAATCCCATTATGCTTTAGAAACTCCTAAACTGATTCAATAATGTATATGGAAATATGATTGACTCTAGAATAGACAAAACAAACTTGAAAAGGATAAACAAAATTGCAGTACTCACAACACCTGTTTTTAAGACCTATAAAACTATAGCAATCAGAGCAGAATGGTGTTAGAATCTATACCTATCTACTTATCTGTCATCTCTGTATCTATCCAAAAATGGAACAGAATACCGATTATACAAGACCCAAACATATATGTACAATTGATTTCAACATATTTCCCAAGGCAACTCAAGGGAGAAATTTAAATTTTCACCAAATTCTGTAGGAATAGTTGAGTAGCTATATGAAAAAGAAATAAAATTTGATGCTTGACCTTATAACACATTCAAAATTTAACCTGAAATCGTTCGCAGATTTGAATATAACAAGTAAATGTACAAACTTCTAAAAGAACAAAGAAAAGCTCTGTGATTTTAAGTTTGGCAAAATAAACAAACCAAAACTTACATACAACACTATAAGCACAAAGTATGAATGAAAAAAATCAACAAGTTGGACTAATAAAATTAAAATCTTTTGTTCTTCAAAATATACTGCTTTAAAAAAATGAAAAGTTGAGCCAGAGACTAGAAGATAGTATTTGCAAAACATGTATCTGACAAAAAACTTATGTCTAAGATACAGAAAAAACACAAATATTATGAAAACAACCTAATAAAAATGGGCAAAGTATTCAAATAAACATTTCATTGAAAAAAAGAGATTTTTATAGAAAATCAATCCATGAAAAGATCATTAAATTAATTGTCATTAAGAAAATGCAAACTAAAACAATAATGAGATACCAGTACACCCCCACTACACTGGGTGAAATTATAAAGACTGACCATATCATGTTGGTAAAACTGTAGATTAACCACTGCTGGGGGAATGTAAAGCCTATACAAACACTTTGGAAAATAGTTTGACAAATTTTCAAAATATTTTATGTACAGCTGCTTTATAATCCAACAATTCCACTCCTAGATTTCTAGAGAAATGCAATTGTATGTCCACAAAAAAGACATTTATAAAATAATATCAGTAACTTTGTTTGTAATATAGGGAAGACTTGTAAATGGGTAACTTTATAGATGTCAAAATTATGCAAATGGAAAATTATGGTGTATCCACACAATGTAATATTACACAGAAAAATTGGGGAAAAATAAACTATTGATATATGCAACAACATGGATGAAACTCAAATAATTATTTTGAGAAGAAGAAACCAGACTAAAAGAGTCTATACTCTATGGTTCACTATATAAAAATCTAGAAAATTCTGGAAAAGTAAACTAATCTATCATGACAAAAAGCTAATCGGTAGTTGCCTTGAGATGACAAAATAATAGAGCAGAAAAAATGGAAAATGCCATGAAGAAAGTTTTTCTCTGGATGGATATGCTCACCATCTTGATTGTAGAGATTATTTCATAGGTACATGCAAGTCAATATCAATTAAAGTATATGCTTTAAATATGTTCAGTTCCTTGTACATTAATTATACCTCACTATAGCTGTAAATGCTTTTTTTGGAAAAAGTATATTTTTCTTTGCTCATTTTGGGGGAAGATTTCTATCAGGGGTTGCTGACCTGTTACGGGTAAGCGGCCTCAGCCACCGTTCCCATTAGCTGTGGCCATGCCATCTGTATAGAGATAGCTCTTAATCAGAGAGTTGTTCTATAGATGCAATTCCCTTTATTTTCTCAAGAATAAGTTTTCTTTAATATAAATTCAAGAATATAGATCGTTTGTCTCAGATAAATGTGATTTTCACAGATACTTGGATCTCCAATATACTGCTCTTGTTCTCACTTTGCATAATGATAACTTATCTCTTTTGTCCATTTGACAGTATATGCATGCTAAACTCCAATGAAAATATCATTTTATTTCTATTCTTTTTCTCCATTCATGAAACTGAATGCATGATTTCAACTGCATGGACATGCTAATTCATTTGGCATGGTTCATGTAGCTAGCTATTCCTCAAGGTGGTAATACTGAAATGGATTAATTTCTTAAGCCCTGTCCTTCTATAGAATAAATGTATAGAAAATTCATCTAATATAAGAGGAAACTCATTAATTTAAAAATAAATAAATACTGAAGATGATTTCAAGATTGGTGATGCAGAAATGCCTTGTATTACTTCATTAGTGAAAATGAACCCCAGTTCCATTCCAGATATCTTAAGAGAAAATCTGATTCCAACTATAAAAACAAAGCAGTCAAAATGGAACAATGAAGGTAAAAGGTGAAAAAATCAAAGAAAGCTGGATTAAAAAGGCTAATTAGACCAAAAATTAGGGAAAGGGTGAGACTGAAAGATAAGTAATTTTAAATTAAGGACTGTGTTAATAAATTCTTATTTGCAACTTTGTCTAGGTTGACTACCAAGAATAGCAGACCATTTATACATTGCCCAATGTAGTGCTGAAATATTTACTTTGTTCACACAAAAGAATGTAATCTGAAGTCTATGTGTCCAGAATAAATTCATTAGAACAGAACTGATTGACAAATTATTGAGTAAAAAGGAACTGTTTAAGTCAGCAATGGCAGTTTTTCCTTGGGTAGAAATTACTAGAGAGCTAATTGTATTTTAGTAGAATAGTAAAAGCATTGCAACTTATAGAATTGAGATCTCTTGATAATGTTCCAAATGTAATGATGCAAGAAAATTTTTTAAAAAGACATTCTTTGGTCATTCACTTCAATTCAAAGTTGGAGCAAGAATTCCTTTAAAATCTGATTTATTTTTAAACATATTTCTTATTCTCAAGAATTTTCCATTCAACTTTTTACTTACATCTCAACTCGATGTATCCTAGATGTATTTGCATCAAATTAAATTTCAACTCCTTAGCATCTTTAATGAAATATTTATAGTATAATTTAATGTTATATAAAAAAGAACCTCACTTTTAAAATGAGCCAACAAATACAACTAGAAAAACAAACAATTTGGATTTATTTATCTTTTAGGTGGGGGAAAAGTGCATAACATGATTTAAATTAGAAAAATATTGACTTGCAGACAATATTTCAAGATATTTTTGTTTAAAATATCTTGCATGTAATAGCTTTTTATCATCTATT
The DNA here is from genome assembly GCF_002007445.2 of Ailuropoda melanoleuca. Classification (NCBI taxonomy): domain Eukaryota; kingdom Metazoa; phylum Chordata; class Mammalia; order Carnivora; family Ursidae; genus Ailuropoda; species Ailuropoda melanoleuca. The sequence goes on from NC_048224.1 coordinate 100,246,965, forward strand.
TCAGAATTTTTTTTCCTTTTAAAATATCCATTTTATCCATCTTTTGCTCTTGAGAGTGTTGCTAAAGATTCGTTCACCAAAAGATTGATATCCTTTCAAATTCCTCTAAAATATAAATAATGTCCACTTTTAAAATGTGATTGAATTGCAAAATTTCACTTAGATATATAGGACTTTACATGAATACATAACTGATTTTTCCAGTTTGTGTTTCCATATTAGTGTTATGGTTTTACTTATTTCTTTCTGCCAATGGTGCATCTTCTAATGATCTTGCTCCTTCTTCCACTCCAATCTGGCCAACACTATCCTTCCTTGGGAGTTTTCGGTGAAGTATCTTCACCTCTAACTAGGGAGGCACGGAAATTGGATCTGAGGAGCCAGGAGTTAAATCCTGGACCTCACATGTACAAACTCTGTTACTTTAAGCAAATTATTCAAATTCTCTGTGCATCAGTTTTCTCATTTGTAAACTAAGCATAATAATATGGCCTAGATCACATGGTGGTGATGAAGATTTAATGCATTTATACGAAATTTTTATATCAAATTTTCAGAATAGTTCCGGCTTAAGTACAATCTAAATGTTGGTCACCCCTATGTCCAGGTAGAATTAACCACTGTAATCAATTAATAAATAATTAATAAATAATTCAGTAACTATCACACGATTTATAAGAATGCACAGCAAGTGATTCTATAGCTTTGTTTTCCTATTAGATCTGAAAGCAGACATTGAGGGTATTAGTATGCTAGGGCTGCCACAACAGAGTACCACAAATTGAGTGGCTTAAAAAATAGAAATTCATTGCTTTGTGGTTCTGGAACTTATATCTCTAAAATCAAGGTGTTGGCAGGGCCATGCTCCCTCTGAAAACTGTGGGGAACTTTTGTTGGCTTTTCCTACCTTCTGGTGGTCTGCTGGAAATCTTGGATGTTTCCTAGTTTGAGGTGCTTCACCACAATCTTCAATCTTCACATGGCATTTTCTATGCCTTTTCACATCAACTTCGTTCTGTGTGTCTGTGTCCAGATTTTGCCTTTTTATAAAGATGCTGGTTATATTGGATCAGGGCCCATGTTAACAACCTCATCTTAATTTGACTAAGTCTGCAAATACCCCATTTTATAATAAAGTCACATTCTGGCTCTCGGCCTCAGCATCATCTTCTCAGAAACCTCTGTATTGTGCGAGCCAAGTGGGGAAAGAAGCAAATGCACAGGCTGAAATGAAAAAGATGAGACAGCGGTCCAGGTAAACTACTAGCTTGTACATCCACGGAAGTCACAGGAGCAGAAGTAAGGAAAGCTAGAGACCTGTGAGGCTGGTACAAATTGCTGGACTGCATGCTTACTGTCTAGAGCTTGTTTGAGTGGATCTAGAACATCCATCATCATCTGTTCACAGTGACAAACTTTGAGAGACCCACCTTGCTCATATCAAAGCAGTTCCTTTTGGTCTTTTCCCTAGACCTTTGACATTCTGGTCTATTCTGTTCTCAGCTGTGAAAAAAATGTATTATGTAGAATAAATCATCTCTTCTGCTGTCTTACCTGAAGAGAAACAAAAGATTCTGATTTCTGTGATAAGAAAAGTGCATAAAGATTACTGTGAAGGAATCTTTTCCCACGAGAATACCAGCTCTTTGAAAACTGGAATTAATGGTGCATTTTATTTAGCAATGCTTTCTTAGCATCCAGATTAATTCCCGCCACACTGCCCTGTAGAAGATAATCACAAATTATTTTACAAATGAATGATTCTGTATAAAACAGACATTTATACTGATGTGAGCTATATATCATATGACTGTGAAAGATGAGTCCCATTTTTGGACATTATTTGAATTAACATTACATTTAATAAAATAGATACCAATCTTTAATTAAAGTGTTCTAAAAATCAGATCGTTCTACTAATGTCAGTATATTGAAATGACTTTACACTTACTTCCTAAGCTAATACACCTTGAAAAAGCTTTTAACGTTTTTTTTACCCTGAGAAAATTATATCATTATAAACATACACACATAAACTAAAATTCGCAAGACAATGTTTCATGTAAGGCATGGTGTAGTCAAAATGAAGTGTTTAACTATAGCCTACAGAAATCAATACTGTTAATTTATATTTTATGAAGAATATATTTAGATTTGGATTTGATTATTTTAGCCTTAATAATTTTAGCCTGAAATAATTGTTAAAATTACTAATTTAAATGATAGACAAATAGACTTATACTTACTTTAATAGTTTTCAATTACAAATTTAATCATATTAGCACATTCGATAATTTTTTATCTTTTGTCTCATTTGTCGTATTTCAATGGGAAATTCTATAAGTAGGCAATTGTAATAGACTGGAACATTAATCATATGTGTGATTTTGACAAGCCCTTAACCTCTTTGAATTCTTTTTTAAGATTTTATTTATTTATTTGAGAGAGAGAGCACAAGTGGGAGAGGGACAAGCAGACACTCTGCTGAGCCAGGAACCTGACACGAGGCCAATTCCAGGACCCTGAGATCATGGCCTGAGCTGAAGTCAGACACTTAAACAACTGAACCACCCAGGACCCCCCCCCCTTTAAATTTTAATTTGGCTACTTGAAAAGTAAGCAATTGAGCTAACGTTCTCAAAGGGCTATCTTTGGAATTCTCTTACTCTGTACACAATATATCATAATAATTTAGTTCAATTTACAGATGGAACAGAATACAATGTTAAAATTTTATCCATTTTTGAATATTCAAATGTATATATATTTTTCAATTTTAAATATATATTGAATATATGTGTAATTAACAAATAACTTCATTGTAAGAAACATCATAAACGTCAAATTATTTTAAAAGCACAAATATTTTAGGGGCGCCTGAGTGGCTCAGTCGTTAAGCGCCTGCCTTGGGCTCAGGGCGTGATCCCGGAGTTCTGGGATCAAGCCCCATGTCAGGCTCTTCCGCTGGGAGCCTGCTTCTTCCTCTCCCACTCCCCCTGCTTGTGTTCCCTCTCTCGCTGGCGGTCTCTCTCTCTCTCTGTTAAATAAATAAATAAAATCTTTAAAAAAAAGCACAAATATTTTAATTATCATATACATAAAACAAATATTAATAAAAACTTATATCAGTTTACCAATACTTACATTAAATAGAAATCTAATGCCTAGATATGGAAGTATGAGGTTTGGGAAGTGAAAGAGTAGTCATACTGGAAAGACACAAAAGAAATAATGATTCCTCTAAGTGATCTGAAAATACTTGTTTTATTAATATACTTATTATTATACTTTAATGTATCTTTATTATAAGTTGTGAAGCCATATTGGAAATATACTGTTGATTTGAGCACTAATTAAGAAGACCCTATGTTTTTGCCATTCGTAAACAGAATTAACAAGACAATAAGGACAGGAAAAACAGAAAGAGGGAACAAAATTTCAACCAAAATATCAAAAACAGCAGCATAAATTAAATCCAGGTATGGCTGGCTTCAAGTGTTGTTTATATATCCTGTCATTCCCTGGAGTACAAAGAAGGGATTTAATCTGTTGTATGGGGAATTAGGAAACACTTCATAGAAAATGTGGCATTTAATCCAAGCTATAAATTTGAATAAGCTTTCCATAGTAGCAATGGAAGACAGTGGGGGAAAGTTAATTTGAGCAAAATAAATTGTACATTTGGGAAAGGAACAAGGGTATTCTATGGAATTGATAGTTTGCTTGGTATGTGCTAAGCCTGAGGACTGCCACAGGTTATGATTGAATACTTTTACTGTGAGCTATCTCACTACCTTCAAAAAAGAAAAATCAAAAAGATTATAGCAGGTGAAAAAAAAAATCATGACAGAGACATCCTTCACAAAAAATAACTCTAAATGGATCAGAGACCTAAATGTAAAACACAAAACTACAGAAGTCCTAGAAGATAATACAGAAGAAAATTTATAAAACCTTGGATATGGTGATGACTTTTTAGATACAGCACCAAAGGCACAATCCATAAAAGAAATAAGTGCTAAACTGAAGGTCATTAAAATGAAAAACTTCTGCTCTGTCTTTCACAGACAATGTCAAGAGAATGAGAAGACAAGTCACAGACTGAGCAACTATTTTCAAAAGACCCATCTGATAAAGAACTGTTAACCAAAAATATACAAAGAACTCTTAAAACTCAACAACAAGAAAATAAACAACACAAGCACAAAATGGTCCAAAGACCTTCTTAGATATCTTGCCAAAGAAGATATATGGATGACAAGCATGCAAAAAGATGTTCCACATCATACATCACCAGGGTAATTCAAGTTAAAACAGCTAGATACCACTACACACCAGTTGTGCTGGTTGGAAATTTATCTTCACACAAAAACTAGCCCATGGATATTTACAACAGCTTTATTCATAACTGCCATGACTTGGAAGCAACCAAGATGTCCTTCAGTAAGTGAATGGATAAATAAACTGTGGTAGATCCAGGCAATGAAGTATTATTCAGCACTAAAAAGAAATGAGGTATCAAGCCATAAAAAGACATGAAAGAAACTTAAATGTATATTACTAAGTGAAAGAAGGCAAATGAAAATGCTGCATACTGTAGGATTCCAACTGTGTGACAGTCTGGAAAAGGTAAAACTATGAAGACAGTAAAAAGGTCAGTATTCCCAAGAATTTAGGAAGGAGGAATGAATAGGTGAAGCACAGAAGTTTAGGGCAGTGAAACTTCTCTGTATGATGCTATAATGATTGATACATGTTATATATTTGTCCAAACCCACAGAATGTGCAACAAGAGTGAATCCAGGGACTTTGGATGATAATGATGTGTTAGTGAAGGTTCACCAACTGTTATGGGGGAAGTGGGTATTATGGCTGCAGGGGTGTGTTTGGTATCTCTGTCCTCAATTTTGCTATTAACCTTAAACTACTCTAAAATGAAATATTAATTTAAAAATGTAAACAAATACAAGGAACAAAGTGTTCAGAATGAACTGCAGTTGTGGCTAAAATAATACAACTTATTTTTTATCAAATGTAGTAAATTTCCTTTTCCTTATGAAAAGAAGGAAGAGATTAATCAAGTTTTCCAGACTCAAGAGGATAGAAAATAACACTCATGGTTCACAAGGATGGAAATAAATCATAAGTTAGCTTAGGATATGAACTATCACAATAGTTTTGATGATTGAAATTTGACAGTGATAGAAAACTTAACCCTTAATTCATGGAAAGAAGAGAGCAAAAAGACGTAAGCATTATGTATTTTCCATTTTAAATGAGCTATGCATGGATGGAAGACGAATAAATAGTGGTTGGTACAAATTAATTTTCTCACTAAACAGAATTACAAGACCCAATATCAAGCAAGTGACAATTTTTGTTCTATTTTCATGCTCTCACAGATGTTACAAACTAATTTTTAGCCTTAATTACTAAATCTTTCATATATTACACATCTTGAAAAATATTAACAAAACCTTGATCCCTTAGAGGCTGCTATGTAGCTAAAAGTTGTGTGGGGTTTTTTTTTCCCCCTCAATATGTGGCTATAGTGTGAAATATAACTGTGAAAATGACATTGTGGGCCGCTATATTTATCCTCTCAATGAGTTGAGCAGCACATCAAGTTTACTTAGTTTATAATTATTTTTATCACTTGATGCTGCAGGCTCAACCTGAGAGAGAAAGTAAGCAGTTGCTTTCTGAGTTTTATATCACCACCCGTAACAGGAACTCAGCCCTTGAATTTGTCAGCTTGATTGACATACTCAGGGAGATACTATAACTGAGTACACTGGAAAACCCTCATTGATACCCTAGTCCTGAACAGAAGTTTTTACTTCTCCTGTTACTAGTATTTTAGATAGTCTTAAATCTAACAATATTGTAAGGTAGAATGAAATTCTTTTTCTAAATATTCCTGAAGAAATACATCTGTATTACAGATATTAAAATGTTACTCATAATTAAAGGACATGTAAGTTATTTTATGTAAAATTTTAAAAGAAATATATGAAAACCACAGCTTTTATAAGGCATTTTGGCATTAGCATAACCGAGTAGCAATTGGGGGAAAAAAGCATCATGCTATTATAAAAAGGGAATAGGACTTGGATGCAAAAGATTAGTTTTCTATTTGCAAAATGCACTTACTCTGAGACAATGACTTCATTACATCTCAATGTTCATACATGAAAAATGAGAATAATACCTGCTTTACTGAGTTATTATTAGGGGACAGTAAGATAATAAATGTCAAAGATTTTTGTAAACTATATAGTATGGACATTTTGATTAATATCCTTAATTCACAAAGATGGTAAAGAAAAGTCAAGAAAAGCTGGATTTTCTTATGGTAACAATTGTAAAATCTAAATGACTTAAATCAACAAATGTTTATTTTTCAATTATATCTTTTGTCATAGGGGTTTGTTTATCATAGTCACACAGAGCCCTAACTGATGGAGCAGTCACCATACCAAACACTTCTGTTTGCTGTAGCTAGAAATGGAGAGTCTTCCATTGGCAAGAAAGTAATCTAGACCAGAACTGACACACATTCATTTCTGCTATAAACATTTATTTGCCAGTACAAGGAACTGGTAACCACAAATAAGCCAGGAAACGCAGACTTACCATGTGCCTGGAAGGAAGGAAATGGAAAATAATTGCTAAAGGCAATAATGGTTATTACAAAATGTAAATTTTGAAAATTAGATTAAAATAAACAGTAAGGATCCATTTTACATCCATGAGATTAACAAAATTTAAGTCTGACAATTCTAAACATTATCAAGGATGTGGAACAAAGGACATTCTTATGCATCAGTGGTGGCGTATAAATTGATGCATGCCATTTGGAGGAAAATTTGAAAAAACACAAGAAAGCAAAATATGCACAAACCCTAAATCCTAATTATTCCACTCAATTTCATTCATTGAAAAAAAAGATATTCCAGGTATATAAGTAGTTATTGGGACTTGCTTGTGAGAGCTACATATTGAAAAAACCTACATGTCTATATATTCATAAGCAAAGAATGTATAAATCAAAATTATGGTTTACACACATACACAAACACACAAAATGAATAAGCTAGAATTATATGTAGTCACTTGAATGAAGTGGGCAAAACCCAAATATTGAATGTTAAAAAGGAAATAAAAAGAACGATATGTGTAGACAGCATAATTTACATAAAACTGTAAAAAGGCGAAGCATAATTATTTATGAGATAAATATCTCACACATAATTAGATATTTGTTATATTTATATTTACAGCTTAATTGTTTATACATTTAAGTGACATAAGTATTGGTATGCGTATTATTTATTACTTTACATTTATCATTTAGTTATTTTATTAAATTTATATTTAGATGTATATAAATTTACTATATTTATTTTTAGTTGCTTAGATGCCTTTTTATAAATCTAAGTAAAAAATGAGAAACAATTCTGATAAAAACAGTTGAGACAAAATCAGTTATTATTAAGCATTACAAAGTGCCTGAATGTTAACTGTAACTGGACATTCGTGCAATTTAAATTAATTGATACTGTGTTCACATGTGAAAAGTAAAAATAGATTTTTTAAATCCTTAAAAGTATTGGCTATGTTTTCTGAAGTTTGAAGCATTTAAGAAAGTAGAAAACTACTTTACGTAATGAAAAATAATAATCATACCTCCTCTGCCCACCCTCTCCAAAATCACAATAATGCAAATTAGAGACAAATGTATAGGTCCTTACAAATTTTCAGAATAAAAAAATTCAACCATTAGAAAAACAACACCATCAAAGCTTACCTTACAATTCCCTGCTCAACCTTGAGCTAATGGTGTGCTATTGGTTACTGAAAGTGGATTATTAAATATTCAGAAATTTTGTAAGCCATTTGTTAAAATATAATTTTATTCAGTCATGATGAGGTGTGTACATCATGAAAACACTAAAAATATTTCTTTTATTTAAATATAGTTAAAAATATTTTTTTTAATTTAAATATAGTTCTCATTTCTGAGAGTCAGTTTAGTTTACCTGTGGAGACATTGGTTATAATACCTTCAAAAGTCCTTGCATACCCTTTTAAATCTGTATCAGCAAATGGATTTCTTTCCAAATTTAGACTTCCTTTGTCCATTGGAAGTCATTTCAAATAATCTTGAATGAATAAAATTAAAGTTAAGGACTTGCAGTAGAACACTAACGTTCTGGTCTAAATTTATTGTTTAATAATGGCTCAGTAATCACCTCTACATTATATAATACCCAGGGGGATAAATACTAAACATAATCTACCTCAATTAAGGATTTTTATCATATGCCTTGAGCTCTTTGGACACTAAATTCTATTTTTAACATGTGTATAGTTTTGAATACTCTATATGTATACACATGTTTACAAATATGTCATGTTCCTAGTCCTAGGACTTGTGAATAAGTTAAAGTCATACATTTTAAAAGGCAACACAAGTATAGTCATAAAGCAAAAAGTAAAATAATCTGAGTACAAGCTAAAAGTAAATGTTTTGGTAATATTCTATGCAAATGAACTCTGAAAATGTAGAAGAAATTGGAGAATTGATGAAAAAGAGGCAGGCTGGCCAAAATTTAAAATAGATAATATTCAAATTACAGAAATTTAACAGGAAATTTATAAAATATATTTTGAAATACATATTAAAGAAAGGCTATGAGTCATGATTTTCTGTAGCTGGCATGATAATAGAAGCACAACTATTGACAGCATAGCTATTCCTATTATTAGATATAAAAATATACTATTAAATATAAAGACATTATCATATATAGAAAAATAGTTATTAGAAAAATACCATTCTCCTCTGTATTGTATGTTCTTAATCAAATAAACTATGTATTCTTTGAGGAAAATATAATTCACAGATTAAAATATCTAAATATATTTATAGTGATAGATAATTTGGGGAAAATATCCATGATTTGTTAAGTAATTAAAACAGGAAGAAATGGCTATTAGGAACTAGAAAGAGACTGCTAAGAGCAAATTCTGGAAAATTAAACATATTTTGAAGGCTTATTGGAACATATCGGAGAAATACCACTGATCTAACGTATCTACATATCTTGTATTCAACAAGGTGTCTTTAGGAAGATAATCTTGTCTCTTGAATATCTATAGGTTTATTTGACAAAAAATTCATGTTTTCTAAACAATGTGTTACAGTAGATCTTGTGTGATAACAAAGTTGAAAGAGATTAATTTTAACACCTTAAAAAATCACATCCAGAGATCACTGATGAGGAAAGGGAAAGCAGCCAAGAAGGTCCCATGAAAACTTTTAGTTCTCATGTCTCATTTTCAACACTTAAAAGTAATAATCTGATGATGAGTTTGTATGAAATAATGATTAAATCTATTTACTAGCTAAGCAATGAATCAAATCTAATATGATAAAAATGTCAAAATGGAAAATATAACTATCACACTTGGATCCCATCCCCCCAATCCCCTCCACACATAATGAAACGCAAACTATAGAATTACTAAGATATAACCACAAAATGAAAGAAAGATAAGTTCATAAGGATTTTGGATGGCTATAGGTTTAAAGTAAATAAATAGTGCCTTTGATGGTCAATAAAGCTAAAATGGAATTTTTTAATGCTGTGATACAACAAAGATGTAAATTTGAAAAGCAGCCTAGCCTCATATAAATCATGAATCTTATCCAGCACTATTGGATGATACTGACTAATGATTACCTACATATACAAGCAAAAAACAAAAACAAAAAGAAATCCAAGCTTTAACAACTGAATGGCCTGAACCATCAGATGCTGAATACCACAAATTCTTTAATCTTTATTAGGATGCACTTTAGTTTCTGAGTATGAGAACTGTGCTAACTCTGGATGTAGTGCCACATAGCTCCGAGGAAGCTGTTTAGTTTTGCAACTTCTTAGTTATTTTTTTAAAGATTTTATGTATTTAATTGGGGGTGGGGAGCACAGAGGGAGAGTGACAGGGAGAAACAAGACTCCTCACTGAGCAGAGAGCCTGACGTAGGGCTCCAACCCCAGGACCATGCGATCACAGCCTGAGCCAAAGGCAGACACTTAACTGACTGAGCCACCCAGGTGCCCTGAAACTTCTTGGTTACGTACTCTTTTGGTGAAGAACGTTAGTTACAGATCTTGTTTTAGTTCTTTCTTTCCCAATTGCCAATTATAAAAGGCTCCATGTAGACTATACATAAAAGCCAATATTAAACCCTAGATTTCAAAATTTTCAAAGGCATCAAGAACTTTGAGCAAACCCAATATAAGTGATTAAGAAAATAAAGGGATGAAGAATTGTCTCAGCATAAGAAAACCTAACACATGGTGAATTATGTCTGGAGTAGAAACTTGGTGATATGTCTGTTTTATTACAGAAGAGAGTTTAAATTTAGGTTGAAGAGTGCAAAGGTCAGAGACCAAATGCATGGATAAGATTTTCAAGAAAGCATATTTTGGTACAACTTTAAGTCCATGGATGTCTTGAGAAGAATGAAGGAAAGAAAGCTCTTTGACAATTTTTCCAATATTATTGCTTGTTGCTACTGAATTGAGACATATAGTCAAGAATATTGTTGGATTTCCAGTCACTGACTGAGCCACAAGGATATGGTAGGTGAGATTCATTATCTAGAAAAGGTAATGTCAATGGAATATTTTTTTTCTTTTGTTTGCTTTTATAATAAGCATGAAGCTGTTAAAATGAACCAAGGCATTTTGGCATTTTGCCACATGAAAGAAAGCATGACCATCATCTCCCTCCTTGTTACTGACATGCTTTAACATTGTTTCTCATCTTCTGACTTCCCATAATATACTAATGCTTGGGTGTTGGGAAAACACAAACACCCAATACAAACACCCCTACCCCAACACACACACACACACACGCACACGCACATGCACTCACACGCACGCATGCACACACACACACACACACACACACACACACACAGCTTCCCATGGAAAATGTGGCCTTTGGGTTTGAAACAAATACTTGGTTGAAAGAAAAATTGCTCCATTTTGTTTGTTTGTTTTGTTTGGGCATTTTCCCTAGGGAAAATCTACCTCTGTGATTAGCTCAAGTCTAGTATAAAATCAAAATGTATCTTTGAGTCTTTGAAACAGAGATATTTTCCTTCCAGAAATCACCACTCTCCACACATATACCAAAAAAACCCCCACAAACTCCATTTTTAACAAAACTAGGTGACCCTTGCAATCCTGTGCTATGATAAATATAACTGGAAGGTAGAATAAGAAATCAGAATTGACTTAGCAGATAAACCAGGAAAACTAAGCTGATTCCCCCTTCAAATCCATGAGAATCAGTAATTAAAGGTATGTATAAAAGAATGCTGGATTGGGGCGCCTGGGTGGCACAGTCGTTAAGTGTCTGCCTTCGGCTCAGGGCGCGGTCCCAGCATTCTGGGATCGAGCCCTGCATCAGGCTCCTCCGCTAGGAGCCTGCTTCTTCCTCTCCCACTCCCTCTGCTTGTGTTCCCTCTCTCACTGGCTGTCTCTGTCAAATAAATAAAATAAAATCTTTTAAAAAAAAAAAGAATGCTGGATTAAAGCAGCCAGTGTCTAAAAATGAGGACCTGACTAAAAGTCAGTATAAGAAGCCTGACTGATTACTTGATCCCCAAACTAAATCATTCACACAGAAACTTGAAGGAATGTCCAGCGACTGACGACCCAGGGACCCAAAATAAAGCAAAAAGTCTAGATATGGAATTAAGAGTAACCTGGGGGATTAGTAGATATGAATAACTCAAGACAGGGTTCACACACTAATAATTGCAGAGAAAACTCAATTATTAAAAACAAAACAAAACAAAAACCCAGTGTTGAGAAGCTGGTACAAATTTTCCAGAAATTTGCTTCTGACCCATAATTAGTTAAAAAGCAACACTCTCAATCAGATGTCTTCTATCTTGACCAGGGATGAGAGCCACCAAGGTACATTTCTTATTTTAGTAACACAGTTCAGCCAATTTTGTGCTTGCTTCATTTAAAGCTCATGGCACACTTCCAACACGTTTAACCTTCCATCACAACTTAAGTTCTGACAATCAGTTTAGTATCTCCTTAACAAGGAATTATGGAAAACTTCTCCAAAGAAGCTGAATTGTCTGCATGGACCTACATGTGGAGTCCTCAAATAAAAAAAGCTCACTAGTTACCTGATGTGATACAGGAAAGTCCACAATGCACACAATGTTCCACTCAGTGCTTAAAGGTCTCACTTTTAAACCAGCATATTGACAATATAATTGAAAAACACTGCCTAGATAAAAGAAGAAAAGAAACACAGAATCTCATCCTCAGAGCTAAGGAAATATATTTTATCTATGCTAAAAAGAAGAAATATCAGAGAACACGAGCAATCTTGGATATCAAAAGTTCAATACATAAATTATAAAGATACAGAAATAAAAATGTAGAGGTTAAAGTTATAGAAATCTCACAAAAGTTTTAACAGAAAGACAAAGAGAAAGACAATAGGTGAAAATAATAAGGTAATGGAGGAACAATCAAGGCAATTCAATATCCAACTAAAACAAGTTCTTTGTGGAGTTTGGGAAGGGCCAAGAAGGGAGTAGGAAGGAAACTGTCAAAAAAAAATAATAAAAGAAAACTTACCATAATTGAGTGGCATACATTTCCAGATGGCAAGGCCACATCTATTGCTCAGATGAGTTAATGAAATATATCCATTTAAGGGCAAGTCAGTGTAAAATTTCAGAAAATTAGGAGGAAAGAAATGAAAACTCTCTGTAAGAAAAAACAAACCAAAATCGTGTCAAACTGAAACAGGATTTAAAATATAAGTTACGTCAAATTTCTGAACATCAGTATTGGAAACTAGAGTTCAATGGTACAATTTCTTAAGATGATGAAGCAAAATAAATTTCAATTTAGAAATGGATACCCAGACAAATTATTCATCAAATGTTAGGGTGTAAAAAATATTCTCAGAACAGTCATAAGAAGTTCACCTGATGTTTGTCCTTTCTCAGGATATTACAGGGGAATAAAACAAGAAAGAAAGATGTGTTTGAGGCAATAGAACCAACACAAGAAAAAAATATGCATGTGTGGCAGAGGGCATGGGGACATGGCGAGGGGGGGTGCGGTCCTGTGATGACAGTAACAGGAAATCCTAGATCTACAGCACTGTAGGAAAAGAATAGCTGCAGGAAGGGTATGTCCAATAGGGAAAATGCACTATTCAATTATTTAACAGGATTAAATATCTGGAAAATTATGATAAGTATATTACAGAGCTTTTAGAGGATTGGAAAGATTTTAGTATAAATTCAAAGACAGTTATGCAAATGAAATATACAATCAGTTATTTGAGTAAAAGAGAAAGTTGTACCAAAATGGAAATGCTATTTAAGTACATTGCTTGTCTCAGTAGAAAACAGTATTTTCATAAGCAGAATAAGGAATTTAAACAAAAATTGTAGGATCATTATGAATGAAGAATGGAGAGAAGGAGGAAAGTGATATAAGAGTACTACAATCTTTCATATAACATACATTTAATGATATCTATTATATATAATTCAAAAAATAGCAGTTTTTATATTTGTAGGTTAGGGAGATGAATTCTAGAAGAAACAACTACAGAATTTGAAAGTTACTTATTTTGGGAATGGACTTTAAAGAAAAGAGAGAATTGTTTTTAATGTCATATTTATAAGCCTTTTCAAACTTTTATTTTAAAATTATGTGCCATTACAACCAATGAAAATTACAGGTGGAGTATTTCATTTGATGACTTTTAACCAACTTCAAATACTTAACAATGTAATTCTCTAATTTTATTTCTTACCATTAGTAATATTCCAAAAATTCTGTTAAGCTCTTTGTAGTGTCTCTTGGTTAGGACTTGAATTTTATGTTCTCAATAAATATGTAAATGCAGGCATGGTAATTTGAGAAGAACTTCTAAATTAGACTAGATGATAGCTAAACTTCAAATCATGTATGTCTATCCGCATAACTTAAATGACAGAGGGCCAAGAATAGGAAAGTTCTTAAAGCTGCCGGCGGAAGAAGAAAACCTGTTCAAGTCACATTTTGATTTTCAATTTGCATGTTTGAATTATCTACAGTGATTTGCTTATTGCTTTAAGATGAGTTCGTATTCAAGTGGCTGGCTTATTTCTGACTCATTCTCTTTATTTTATCATGCATTATGAGAAAGGATGTTCTTTCTCTGCTTCAGGTAGTCTACATTCAATGTCCAATCCTGTACTGAACTGGGACTCGGAATTATTATAAAAAAATTCCTTTTTTTAAAAAGATTTTATTTATTTGAAAGAAAGAGTGAAAGAGCACAAGCAGGGGGAGGAGCAGAGAGAGGGAGAAGCAGGCTTCCTTCTGAGCAGGGTGCCTGACACAGGATTCCATCCCAGGACCCCGGGATCATGACGTGAGCCAAAGCCTGATGCTTAATCAACTGAGCCGCAAAGGTGCCCCAACAAACTCTCTTTTAACAAAAGCTATCACCTTGTGTCAGCTCTCATGTCTCACAATATTTGACCTGTTGCATTATTCTTCAAATGTTATCCTTTTGTAACTTCTATAGTTGTTTATTTTCTTAATTTTTTCCTTTCATCATTCAATTTGCTTCCCTTTATTTCCGTATAGCTTTCACTTAATCATCCTGCCACAACTGTTAGTATTTCTCTCCAGAATCTTCCTCTGTAAGATCAAGTCTTTCTAATGGATTTCTCTATTTCTGACTTTCATATATGTATCTCAAAATGCAGTGTTTCTTCAAAGCACAGTCTATAGTTGCTTATATAGAATATCTCCACAGAGATGCCACCTTAATTTAACAACATCTATGTGTTAGGAAGGCTTTGTAAGTATTAACTCATTCAATTCTCATAAAAATCACATTAGGAAGTAATACTGTTATTCTCATTTTACAGATTAAGAAATTGCATTTTAGAATGATTAATTTGCCCAAAGTCACAAACCTAATAGGTGGCATGAGAAAATTCTATCTCTGGAATCCATGACCTTAACTACTACTATGTGATAGCCATATATTGAACATATTTAAGCAAAGGAGATACTCTACCTAGTTGTATTTTCTATCAAAGAAGCAAGATATTTATCTCTCAAGCTTGAAATTTTATAATTATATGGTAATTTATTCCCTATGAATAATTAGCAACTATATACTTTTGATTATGTCCATAAAATGGTTTTCACATCTCCCATTTTATTCTCATTGCTGCCACCAGCATAGTTCAAAGCCCTCATAATTTAACAACAGATTATTAACTGGTTCTTCTACCTATGACCATCAGTTCCCTTCTTCCTTTCCTTTTTCCTTCTTTCCTTCCTCTGTTTTTTTTTTCCTTCCCCAATTGCTTCATGTTGCCTGAGAGATGAATTTCAATGTCCTCATTTATAATATGCAACATGAAAGCTTAGTTTCAGCCTCAGATACCCATGTCGATCTCCTGTATATTCACTACTAAGTCATTACTTTTATTTACCTCTTTGTAGACCTGTTTGCCCTCACAGCAATTCCTGGACATTGCTAACTCCGTTCTGTATCGGAGCCTGACTTCTAGTCCCTGTTTCCCAGGCTCTGATTGTAAATTACTCCAGCTTGCTTCAGCCAGTGGAAGGCACGGAAGAAAGGAAGTAAGAAGGCATACATTTTCTCTCCTTTCTCTGTCTTAGATAGATGCTGCTACATTTCTTTTTGTGTCCCCAGGTTCCCCCAGTAGACCTAAATTCCACAAAGTAACCATAGACCCTGAACTCCACGAACGCTGTTGTCTCCATTAATTACAATTTGGGGGTGATTAGCCATCCATCCTGTTGGTAATATCTGTGTGGTCCAACAGTCCCTTCTGTGGTTTCTCATACTCTCCTTTTGTTCAATGCCCTAAGTTAAATGTTTTCTACTTAAATACTTGGAGCGGTTTTTGGTTTCTATCCTTAAAAATAAAACAAACAAAAATCCTTGAAATATTACTTCCCCTATGTACGTTTCCCAGTCTGTAACTCATATCGGTACTTTCTTTTCCTAAAATTCTATGGCGTTAATTGACAGAACCATTAAATTTAGTACTTACTTTATACTACTGAATTTGGTTTCTTTGCCATAACATGCTTGATGCTCCACTGACATGGACAGAGCTTTTTAAATTTTGGGAGATAGCCTAATATGTGTTCTATAGCCATTATAATGCTATGAGAATGCAGTCAAGTTCAGTGAACAGCTTTCCATAAGGAAAAAAAAAATCTAGACACTTTATAACTTCTATCTTTTATCACTTAAATTTGGATGTAATTCATCTTTTCTAAGCCTTGGCCTCTTCATTTCTAATGTGGCAATGGTAATACTAATGTCCCCTAGACCATTTAAGTAGAAAAGCATCATACAGGCAGAGTCGTTGCTGAGTATGAGATAATTACGGGACTAAGCTCAGTGACAAGTGCATACTTACTCCCTACTGCTGCGTAATTCCTCAGCATATATAACAATGTCTCTATAGTAATATTCTGTGGTACTGATTATTTAAAATCTGCATGTAGTAAAGGGCAAAAAAAAGGGACTCATGTTAAAAATGCTACAGAGAACACACAAAAATATTGAATCTCAGATTAACAATATTAATTATTTGTCATTATTTTCTGGTCTGTTGCCATGAGAAAGTGCAGAAACCCTGAAGGAGTATGGTCCTTACAATAAAAACAATTAAGGAATGTTCCCCTTGCAAGCAAGAACAGGAGAAACATACAGAGAAATAATCAGAAAACAGTGAATTCTACTAAAAGCAGGCCAACTTCTCTCTATTCTTTGCTCCCCTAGTTTTTGTTTTTACCTCATATGGCTTACACTCCAAAGGAGTTAGTCAAGTAAATAATAACATCAATATATTAAATACATTACATTATATGTATGTTACTTATACATATTATATGTATATTTAATGTATAAATATATTAAATACATACATATTCTATTAAAAAATGATTAGAAATATAGAGGAAAAAAATCCAGGAAGGGGGCAAGGGTGTTATGATATGAAGGTTACACTGATGTGCAGAGCACTGGAGAAATAGGGCCTGATAGAATATAAGTAAAAGGGTAGACTCAGACATCATGGGAAGAGGGGAAGGGATAACTATAGAATCAAAGCTATTAGTGGGAAGGACCTCCAAAATCAATGTAAATCTTCTGAGATACAAAAAAAAAAAAATGCAGAAGCACATACATTTTTTTTTCTTTTTTAAAGAGGGGGAGGGTTCAGGGGCAGAGGAAGAGAGGGAATCTTAAGTAGGCTTCATGCTGAGCATGAAGCTGGATCCAGAGCTCAATCTCACAATCCCGAGGTCATGACCTGAGCCAAAATCAAGAGTCCTATGTTTAACCAACTGAGCCACCCAGGACCCCAGGAGCACATACGCTCTAAGCTGAGATCTGGGGCCAGTGTCTAAAGAGAATCCACAAAGACCAAATAAAACTTGTTTTAGAGACTAAGAAGTCATTATTTTTCAGCCTATAGTATGAACTATAAAGGCTCATACACTGAGTGCTTACTAGGTTTAACCCTACTGACTTTATAAATTAAATGTTTAGTATGATTCTATGAGGTCTTAGGTTGGTACTGTCATGGTCTCCAGAAAACTGGCCACAGAGATATTAAATAATTTGACCACGGGAAAATAAATGGAAAATATAGAATCTAAGATTTAAACTCAGGTAGTTTGGGTCTGGAAATTGCAAGATCCTGCCAGCTTCAGTGTGGCTGACATCATATAGAGGAAAGTGACTCAGAAGTCCAATCCACATTTATTAACCTGGCCCCTTTCCAGTAGAGGTCAAAACTGCTCAGACAGTATGTCAAGTTGATTCACAGAACTCTACATAGCTCAGTGAGGTAAGTTACCATTCTTGGGAGGCATTAGACTAGTGTTTTCAAATATGGGCTTTTAAACAGGGTGACTGGGTTTAATCACTAATTTGCTCTTATCAGCTCTGTGGCCTTGGGCAACTTCCCTTATGCTCTCTATGTCACCATTAATTAATCTCTAACTGGCACCAATAGTACCTGGAAATTGAATAAGATATCTGGCATTCAATAAGTGTCATTAGTGTTTATTAATTGAGGTCCAAGATTTAGCCAACAGTGAAAATAACACAAGGATAAGAAACTAGTCTTATAAACCTCCTGCAGAAAACCATTAAAATGATTGACATCGGTTCCATTTAAAAGCTCCAACGTTTTTCTTTATGGAGATATAATTAGAAAGTAAAAATTGTTCATGGTTAAAGAGTAGAATATGATGTTTGATGTATTTATACATTGTGAAATGGTAACTACAATCAAGTTAATCAACATAAACATAACTTCAATAGTTACCATTTGTATATGTATATGTTGAGAACACTTAAGATCTCACTCCTAGCAAATTCCAAGAATGTAATAAAGTATCATTAACAATAGTTACCATGTTATACATTCCTCCAGAACTTACTCATCTTGCATAAATTAAACCTTTTGTACCCTTTTACCAGCATCTCCCCATTTCCCCCCAACCCCTAGCCCCTGGCAACTACCATTCTAATCTTTGCTTCTATGAGCTCAACTATTTTAGATTCCACATATAAGTGAGAACATACAGTATTCGTCTTTCTTTAGCTAATTTATTTCACTTAAGATAATGCCTTCAAGTTCCATCCGTATTGTCACAAATGGCAGGATTTCCATCTTTTTTATGGTTTTAAAAAACCAACTCTTAGTTTTGCTAATTTTCTATTGTTTTTTATTCTCTATTGAATTTACTTCTGCTTTCACCTTTATTATTTCCTTCCTTCTGCTTAACTTTGGCTTTAGTGTTTTCTTTTTCTAATTCCTTGAGATATAAAGTTAGGTTGTTTATTTGCAATCTTCTTTTATGTAGGCATTTATTGCTATAAACATCAATATTAGTACCAAGTTTGCTATATTCCATAAATCTTATATTTGTCTCAAGATATTTTTAAAATTACTTTTCATTTTTTTTATTTAATGAGGTGGTTGTCCAAGAATTTGTTGTTTAGTTTCCATGTATTTGTGTATTTTACTGTTTTCTTACTGTTATTGATTTCTAGTTTCATTCTAGTGTGGTTAGAAAAACACTTGGAATTATTTCAATTTTGTTAATTTGTTAAGAATTGTTTTGTGTCCAAACATGTGATCTATCCTGGAAAATATTCCATGTGCATGTGAGATAAATGTGCATTCTTCTCCTACTGAGTGGAAAATTCTGTATGTCTGTTAGGTACATTTGGTCTGTAGCATTGTTCAATTCTGTTTTCTTACAAATGTTCTATCTGGATAATCTTCCATTATTTAAAGTAGGGTATTAAACTGTCCTATATGATTATATTGCTGTCTATTTCTCCCTTGAGATTTATCAAAGCCTGCTTTATATATTTAGAAGCTCTACTGTTAGGTGTATATCTATTTACAATCTTTTATCTTCCCCTTCATCTTTTTATCATTACAAAATGATTTTCTTTCTCTTGTGCCAGTTCTCAACTTAAAGTGTATTTTTTCTGATAGAAGTATAGCCACCTCTCTTTTGGTTACCATTTGCATAGAATATCTTCTTCACTCTTTCTTTTTTAGCAATATGTGTGTCCTTAGTTCTAATGTAACTCTCTAGAAGATGGCATATAATTGGGTCTTGTTTTTGTTTTTGAGAGAAAGAGAGAGCATGAGCGGGAAGGGGGCTAAAGAATCTTAAGTAGGGTCCACACCCAGGATAGAGCCCAACACAAGGCTCGATCTCACAACCCTGAGATCATGACCTGAGCTGAAATCGAAAGTCTGACACTTTAACCAACTGAGCCACCCAGGTGTCCCTAGTTGGGTCTTGTTTTTGTATCCATTCAACCACTCTGTCTCTACTGAGAAGTTGAGTACATTTACACGTAAAATAATTATTGATAGGTAAGGACTTAACCATTGCCATTTAGTTGTCTTCTGTCTGTTTTGTAGTTCTCTTATTTCTCTCTTCTTTGCAGTTTTTCTCTGTGGTTTGATGGTGTTTTGCACTGGTGTGTTTTGATTCTTTCCTCTTTATCTTTTTTGTTATTGTACTTTTTTTTTTTTTTTTGGTGTGTGTTAACAGGAGGTTCACATCTAACATGTTATAGTTATGGAATCTTTTCAAAGCTGGTAATTTTAACTGCAAACGGATATTGACACTTTATTTCCCTCCACACACACACTTTATGCAACTGATGTCAGATTCTATATCTTTCTATATTTTGTTTCTATTAACAAATTTCTGTGGTTATAGTTATTCTTACGGGGTTTGTCTTTTATGTGCCACAATTACATTATTACAGTTTTCTGTGTTGTCTTCATATCTGCTTTCAGCAGTGATATTTATCCTTTCCATACTTTGGGTTGTTGTAGAACTTCTTTTCATTTCACCTTGAAGAGCTCCATTTCGCACTTCCTATAAAGCAGGCCTACTAATGATGCACTTCCTCAACTTTGTATGTCTTGGAAAGTCTTTATCACTTCTTCATTTCCGAAGGACAGTTTCACCAAGTAAAGTATTCTTGGTCAGCAGTTTTTTTTCTTTTAGTACTTTAAATTGATCATCACACTCTTTTCCTGACTTGCAAAGTATCTACTGAGAAATTTGCTAATAATCTTATGAGGGCTCCCTTGCATGTGATAAGTAAACTTTCCCTTGCTGTCTTTAAAATTCTTCATCTTTGACTTCTGATAATTTAAGTATGTGTCTCAACATAGATCTCTTTGCTCTACCTCTTTAATGTCATATGACCTATTTTTAAGTTTGCTGATTCTATCTTCTGCTTAATCAAGAGTTATATTAAAGCACTCCATTGAATTTTCAGTTTAGTCATTATATTCTTCAGCTCCAGGATTTTGTTTGTTTCTATTTATGGTTTCTATTTCCTTGTTAATTTTTTCATTTTGTTCATGTATTATTTTCCTGATTTTATTTAATGACTACCTGTATTCTCTTGCCACTCACTGAGCTTAAATTGATTATTTTGAATTCTTTATAAAGGAGTTTATGGATCTCCATTGCTTTAGGATCAGTTACTGGAGGCTTATTAGTTTCCTTTGGTGGTGTCATGTTTGTCTGATTCTTCATGATCCATATAGCCTTGTGTTGGGGACTGTGAATTTGAAGGAGCAGAAACCTAGCAGACTAGGTAAGTACAGACCTTCTGCCAGGTCCTCCTCTGATAGGACTACCTCAAGGATCACAGTTGGGCAAGACTGAAGCTGGGTCATAGTACCACTTCTGGATCTGTAGATGGTCCACAGACAGTGGGTCTGTTAACAGGGTTGTGGATATATGTGTCTTATGTGTCTCCTGCCTTGTGCCTGTGAGGGCTCCTGTCTGGTTACTGAGAAGATCCTGGGATATACAAGACTGCCTCTGGGACTGTAGTCAAAAAGGGCTGAAGCTGGGTCATGGGGCCAATTCCTGGTCCCACTCAGGTCTACAGACACCAGGCCAGTTACCAGGGCACAAATAAATGCAGGACTGACCAGGTTCCTGGATGATCTCCCACCATGTCCCTGGGCTGATCCCTGGGTGGACAGGATTGATGCTGGGACAGTATTCAATCAGGACTGGATCCATATTAGGGGCTACTTCCAGGTCTGCAGTCAGGTCCGTGGTTTGTGAGCCTATTCCTAGAGCATGCAGGGCTGCAGCTCCCATCATGTCCCTGAGCAGGGAGGACTACCTCCAACCATGGTAGACTGGGTCTGGAGGCAGGTCACAGGGCTACTTATAAACCCACAATTGAGTCTATGATGAGCAGGAGTATTATTGGGGGGACAGATGGGAGTGCCTCTCCTGGGCTGATGGGATTGTGGCAGGACGCTGGACAAGGAGGATGGAAGCTGAGTCCCCTAACAGTCTACTTCTGGGTCTGTAGCCAGGATCAGAGTCGGTGAGCATGCCACCAGGGTATTGGCCTCACCTCAAAACAGCCCTCCTTGGTCTTGGGCTCCACAGGGATTTTGCAACATCTTACCTGGGACCCCAAGGTTCCCACAATAAGATTACTGTCTGTGGACAGGTGATAAATTATTGTTTCTATCAGGGGATGAGGGCTGGGGATATCTGATTCCACCATTTTGTTGATGCCCTTGCTTATCCTCATCTGAAATAACATAACTTAGCAAAGATCAAAGTATCCTGTAGTCTAGAAAATTACATTTATTTATTTCTCAGTGAGAAGACACTCTGAGTATACTACTAGGGGGAAAGATTTAAATATTAACATTCACACTCGATCTATCAGAGGCCTCTGTTGACTAATATAGCTGTAGGGCAGGTGTAAAGGCCCACAGAACATTCACCTAACCTGATCTTTACACTAAAGGAGCATGAAGGTCCCCACCTCTTTATTGTTATTCTAAACCTTGGAATGATTATTTAATCATAGATATTCATTAGAATTATATAAAATAATAAACATGAAAACAGCCAATAAATTGTGAGCCACAATGCAAATTTAATATTAGTATTATTTGAATGGTAAACTAACATTATTAATTAGTTAAATGTTTTGAGCAAATACTTATTCCCCTTTCTGTAAATCTCAGATTCTTTTCCAGATACTTATTCATATAGCAAATAAGTCAGTAAGAAATGTCATTTTTGCATATTACTTCACCCACCATTCTATCTTTAGTTTCCAAATAAATTAAGCATCATATGTTTATTATAAGAGGTGTTATAAATCAAACATCACATTTCAACCATGAATAATTTCTCCAGTAAACATATTAAGTCATGATATTTTTACCATCCACAGAAGAGCATAAAACTCATAATTTTGTCAAAATTAGGACAGTCTAGATTAGAATCTTCAGTCATTTGGAATGAAGACATGACCACCAGATTTATCCATCCATCCATATAAAAATCTTTATTATGCACCTACCATATAATGGGCATGTTCTAGGTAATGGGCATATAGCTGTGAAAAACAATGTTTGTTGCCTTGAGGAGATTATATTTTGGCATATGTGGGAGAAGTGGAAAGATAGCAAATGTGGAACCAAAAATATTGAGATCATTTCAGAGATTAATAATTATGGGTACAATCAGATAAGTAATGTTATAAAGACTGACTAAGGGTGAGAGCAGTAGATTATTCTAGACAGAGTATTACAAAGTATAGCATTAGCATAAAGTAAGATAACAAATCAAGAGAAAGAGAAACCAGAAATAAGCCTGTTCATATTTGGACCAGTAATTATCAAAGTAAAATGTTTTCAACAAATAGGATATCCATTTTTTTAAAAAGTGGTATGTACTCCATGCCTTGAACCACAGACAAAACTTAACTAATTTAACTAATTAGTTAACAAAATTTAACTAATATAAAATATGTAACTTGAAACTGCAAAATTTCTGGAAGAGAACATATAAGAAAATCTTTGTGATCTTGGGTTTGGCAAGTATTTCTGAAATCATAATGTATAAAAACATGATAACTTTTAAATGTCATCAAGATGGAAAATTTCTGTTTTTCAAATGTTACTATTAAGAGAATTAAAAGACAAACTACAGACACAAGGAAATATTTGTATATTATATATCTGACAAATGATAATGCTATTGTCATAACTGCTAGGGAAACATAAATAAAAATCACAAGGATGTTAGCACAGGTCTATTAGAATAGCTAAAATTATTAGATTGATCATACCAAGTGTTGGTGGGAATGAAGATCAAATGGAAATCTCATACACTGCTGGTGGGAAGGTAGAATAGCATAGCTGCTTTAGAATGCAGTTTGTCAGTTTCTTAGAAAGTAAAACATATATCTACCATAAAATCCAGACATTCCACACCTAGGTGAAAAGAAAGTGTATCTTAACAAAACACACAGATGTCCACAGAATCTTTATTTGTAGTAGCCAAATATCCATCAACAGGAAAATATGTTAACCAATCATAGTACTTTCATACAACAGAATACTACTCTTTAATAAAAAAGAGAGCAACTATTGATAACATGCAAAAACATGATTGAATCTTGAAAACATATGCTAAGTGAAAGAAGCCAAACATGAAAGACTGAAGAGTGTATGATCCTGTTTATACAAAACCCTTGAAAATGTAGATGAATTTATAATACCAGAAATTAAGTCAGTAGTTGTCTAGGGAGGGAGTGATATGAGGGATGGGTATCTTGAGGGACAGGAGAGAAATTCTAAAGGGACACAGGGAATCCTTTGGGGTTATGGATAAAATTTTCTTGATTTGGTTATCATTTCATGTATGTATACATATGTCAAACCTTACTAAATTGCATAGTTTAAAAGTCTGCATTTTATTGTATATAGATTTTGTCAAATAAAACTGTTTAAAAAAAATACCAGACTGGGGGCGCCTGGGTGGCACAGCGGTTGGGCGCCTGCCTTAGGCTCAGGGCGTGATCCCGGCATTATGGGATGCCACATCAGGCTCCTCTGCTATGAGCCTGCTTCTTCCTCTCCCACTCCCCCTGCTTGTGTTCCCTCTCTCACTGTCTGTCTCTATCTCTGTCAAATAAATAAATAAAATCTTAAAAAAAAAAATACCAGACTGTAAGAATTTGGGGCACCTGGGTGGCTCAGTCATTAAGCGTCTGCCTTTGGCCCAAGGCGTGATCCCAGGGTCCTGGGATCGAGCCCCGCATTGGACTCTCTGCTCCGCTGGAAGCCTGCTTCTTCCTCTCCCACTCCCCTGCTTGTGTTCCCTCTCTCACTGGCTTGCTCTCTGTAAAATACATAAATAAAATCTTTAAAAAAAATACTAGACTGTAAGAATTTAAGATTAGGATCTCTATTTTAAGATGTGGCATACAACATTATAAACTTGCAGAATAAAATCCAATTAGAGTGAAAAGAAAATTGGTCTTGATTCTAAATATCTTGTGAATTAGAATAAGATTTTGATAATTCCCTTTTGATGTAAGAAATATTTATGAATGATATTAAATTAATTTGTCTTTGGTAATTTCTACTTGCCAGTATCCCTGTAACTCGTATCAAGCACCATGTCTGAAGAGACACAGAACACAAAGTTCTTTTCATAAAGAGCATATTTTTTCTTGTATTAAACCAATGTTGTAAAGCTTATTTGCCCTCTTGAAGAAAGGACATAAACAGAAGAGTTAATCAACTCCTACGAGGAGGAATTTTACTCTCTTTTATCACCAGAAAATACGGAAAGGAGAAACAAAATGGAGATCAGGTTGGGTGGTCATGTGCACCTGCCCTTATTCAGGGTCAAGTGGAAAGAGCATTTCAGGAATAACAAAAAAAAAAGGGGGGGGAGAATCAGAGAATATTATCGGGTCTGATATCAATTGTCTTTAGCAGAGGTTATGGTTGATATGGCCCAGAGAGAAATTCTGGTCATAACCATGCCATGTCCAACATGGAATGGGGACTAAAGTACTACACTGCCAGAGGGGTATGTCTACACATGAGGAATATGTAGAGATCAGAAATTCTTGCATGACTGGTTAAAGAAAGCAGATGTGTGGGTGAGTATCTTCAGATGGAAACAGTCATTCCTCAGGAATTGAGAGCAGTTTCAGACCAGAATGTTTAAAAGTACAAGAATACGGAAATCACCATGAGGTCTTGATTCCTCTTTCTCTCATACAGCCGTGATTTCCTACACCCCTACAATCAGAAACTATATTGGAGAGCCTCAGGTAAAGGGGGAGAATTTACCTAAATCACACTAAATCATCCAAGGAGAAAACATGAACTAGAAGACCTTATAATACCGTTGTTATTAAATTAAAGAATATGACAATGTTAAAATAATAGAGGGGTTTTTTCAGATGATTAGATTAGTTAAAATATGAGATACAGTATTTTCTTTGTAAATCTGAGTATAATATTTACAATTTTTAATCCTGCTACATCCTTTAAGTACTTAAACTTAAAGCAAGAAAACACTAGCTGTGATGAGTAAAAGAATGAAGCAGCAATTAAGCCAAGAATTGACTACAGATGCCAGTAAATCACGATGAACATGAAGAGTATATAATTTTAAGTATACACTGAGTCTACTTAAGGCATAAAAATGTAGCAACTGAAAAACTGCTATTTTTTTTCAGACAATGTTTATCTTTCTGTATTATTTTTAAGGCTACTAATTAGCAAGAAAATTTAATACATTGTTCTTCTTTCAATGGGCAAGAGCTTTTTATAGATATTCTCTAAACACTTGCAAAATCCAAGGTGGGTTGTTTCATGTGGAAGAGCAAATATTAGAAACCTTTGTGTCTTGTTTTTATTTTTGTTTCTGTTTTAATCAGCTTAGATTTCAGCAGGTCTGAGAAAAGAACAGATTTGTACTTGAATGGTTTCCAAGCAAGCTGTTGAATTCCACGTTTGCTTCAATTCAATTTCATGGCGATTTCATAAACAGGTTGTATTTTAATCCACTCCGCTATTGAACTGATAGCTATCACTCCTTGATACAGTGTCATATCATGGGTTTACCACACAAATTAAAATGAGTTCACATTTTTAAACAATCTATAGTCTGAATAGTTTCTCAATGATACTTCAGTTTTTCCCTTCTGAAAATATAATGATTTGGGTTACTGTCTTCTATTGAAAGGTATTGCTATCTTTTCCTATTTTTAATAATGTTCATGCTGAGTCCACTTGCTTAGCTGTACAACTATTAGAAAGGCTGAGTAGCTACTTTAATTATGACTCATAGGAAATAGTTAATATGTGTAACCATTAAATGAGAGAGACAACTCAAGACATTTTGCCCTGCTAAATATTTTCAATATATTTTAAAAATGTTTTATTTTCTCATTTTTCCCTACACTGTTATAAATAAGTAAAATGGATTTTATTATTTTTTTTCATTGTGACAGTTATGTATAGCTAACATATTAGTAAAAATGGAAATTCCGTGAGACAAAATATGTTCATATTTTCATTATTTAGTACATAATATAACATTCTTAGAAAACAACTACAAGACATAGTAAAACATGAAAAATTAATGTTTAACAATGATCTAATTCACAAATGAGTTGAAAGCAAATGCAATTGCATATGTTATACTAAAAGTAATTTCTTCCCTCTCTTTCTTCTCCTCTTCCTCCTCGTCCCCCTTCTCCTCTTTCATCTTCTTCCTCCTCCTTCTTCTTCTTTATCTTCTTCCTCTTCCCTCTCTCTCTCTCCTCTTCTCTCCCCACAAAGTGATCAACAGATCTTACAACAACAACATTTGAGGACTTTCACCTGAACATATCTGTATTGGTGTCTGAGTGTTGAGCAACAAACATGGCCCTAACAAGGAGTCAGCCTCAAGACCTGGCTTAACAGGAGAATTTGGTGGAGTCCCTCACTTACTTCAAGGCCTAGTGGAGAAACAACTCTTCTATGAATCCTTCGCTGAATATGAGCCCAGCTTTCCTTACTGGAATCCCTACAGTATGGCCTCCATATCACCAAGCCATTGATTGACCATATATCACATTGTACTCTTCTCAAATTGTTCAACGTATATAACATAATTTTTTTCCTAATTAAATAAAATATACAAAAAGGAAAAAAAGTAATTTCCAAGTTTCAGTGATAATCACTTCCCCTGAAATTGTTACACATGAAAATTAAGGACATTTTATGATTTTTAGAAAAAGATGTATATATTTCTCAGACTGATGACACTTAAATCTTAAGGACCATTAATGAGAAACTACCCTAGCACCAAATCCACCAACTAACAAGAAAATATACTAATAAGACTTGTTTAATAAAATACAAATGTTAATAAGATCTTAAAGAGGTTAGATTTGACAAAATTAAATCATTATTTCAATTTAAAAACAATCTGTTTAGAGAAGTTAATTCACATAAACTAAGATTCTAAGTAAAATTTTAAAATAATTAACTACAATTGGTACATTAAAGATGAGAAACACTTTTAAGAATATGATTTTTTTAGAATAATCAGGATTTAAGTTTACAGACAATCTCCATTATCATGGCTGTTTTGATTTTGGTTTGCTTCCTTCTGCCAACTTAACACTCCCCTTTTTCAAATAAGAAGAATCTACATATGTGCCTTAAAAGACAAGGCCAAGTTTACTATTACACCTTTTTTTTTAAGATTTTATGTACTTGAGACAAAGAGAGAGAACATGAGCAGGAGAAGGGGCAGAGGAAGAGGGAGAAGCAGCCTCCCCACTGAGCAGGGAGCCTGATGTGAGACTCAATGTGGGGCTTGATCCCAGGACCCTGAAATCATGACCTGAGCCAAAGGCAGATACTTAATAGACTGAGCCACCCAGGCACCCTACTATTATACTTTATTTGAATATTCATATATATGTCATAAACCCAGTAAAGGAGAGAAGTCTGATATGTTCACAGGTCTAAGATTTTTTAATTCATCTTAGAGGTCTCATTTGTTTGGGGAATAAGAAAAACAATAAAGGAAGATATAAACCACATGATACTGTTACAAAGCTAACTATATAGAGAAGACCTTGAAATGTGTATGATGCTAAAATAGTAGTATAAGGTGTGTAATAATGCTTGTAATACAGAATGCATTAATGCAATCTACAGTGTGTAATAGCATATATTCAAAATATTTTCTTATATTTTAATTCAAAATATTTTTTCTCCTTATATTAAGACTAGGATTTCCTTTGGTCATTAGGATGTCTTTCCTTCAAGGCCTGCTCTAATCTCCTGCAAATTACTGTGAATAAGTTATTTAGCTTTGGCTTACTGAAATTGTAATTTCCAAAGCTATATTTTAGTTGATCCATGACTTACTTAAAAGTATGTTGCTTAATTTCAAATCTATGAGGATTTTACAATTATATTTTGCCATCGTTGTTCTGTTTAATTCCATGGTAGAGCTTGCTTTCTGTCCCAATATGGGATATAGTTTTAAACTATCCCATTCCACTTGAAACAAGAAGGCTTGCATAATCTCTGTGAGCAAGTAGTCCAGGCAAGCACATGTCACCACACTTAAACCAGTGCTTCATCCCTGGTTTGCACCTATGACCACGAGGGTAGGATCCCGTACAACAAACTGAAGAAGAGAAGAAAATCCAACCAGCTAAATTGTACTGGAGTGTATAGCCACTTACATAAAGCAATAAAAAGAAATTAAAATCATGTAGATTAGAAAGTAAAAAGCAAAAATACCTTAAATAATACAAAACATGATCCTTCATGTACACAATCATATAAGGAATGCATGCATACTTCACAGGCACACACACACACACACACAAATTACTTGAACAAATTAAGAAGTTTAGTAAGGTCACAGGATGCAAGATCAATACATAAATATCAATTGTATTTCTGTTATCTCTTGAGGTCAAATTTTTTTGGACCTGATCAATGAAAAAGTCATGCACAAGGTGACAGTTGCAGATAAGGTTTCTTTAGACAGGCTGCATAAGGGGGATCTTCCTTCAGAGAAGGAGGCCTTCCAGAGAGAGAGGTATGGGACCATCACTCACAAGGGGGGGGGAGGAATCCCAAGGGAACGGCAAATTGGAGAGGGGTTTATGTGTGTCTAGGCAATGTCAATCAGAGGCATAGCAGGGAGTTTCTTAGTCAGAGATCTCTAAAGGGCAGCAGCAACCTGGGGTCTTTATAGCCTCAGTGTTTGACCAACAGCTAGCATCCGTGGGGTGCAGTTTTGCAGAGTGTGCAAAGCAAGAAGGCTCTAAATGGCTAAAAATGTTTACTTGGGATATATATAAAGCAGTAGGATGTATAAAAATTTGAGTTCAGTGCCACCAGCTTTGAGCTAACAGTCCCAGTCTGTTATAAACAACATAGTAAATAAGACAAGAGCCAATATACAGGGAGTATCTCTAACCCATTTATATAACATGTATAACTAGACAAAAAAAAAATAATGGAGCAATAAAATTAGGAAAACAATTCATTCACAGTAACATCCAGGAAAATAAAATACAAACAAATAAATTTAATAAAAGAAGTGGAAACCTTTACACTGGAAAGTGGAAACCTTTACACAAAACATTTCTGAGAAAAATTAAAGAAGTTACAAATAAATGAAAACAATACCATGTTTGTGGATGGGAAAACTCAGTATTGTTTACATAATAGTTACCAATAGTATGACCTACCAATTCAATATAATTCCTCTCAAAATTCCGGCAGGGTTTTAGGGAGAAATTGAGAAGCAAATCCTAAAATTCATGTAATAATTCAAAGAACCCACAATAGCCAAAACAACTTTGATAAAGAAAAAAGTTGGCAAGCTTACACTACCTGGTTTCAAAACTTACTATAAAGCTATAATAACTGAGATATTGTGGTACTGATGTCAAGATCCATAAATTAAAGCAACAGCATAAGATCTAAGAATAGATCCACACATGCATGATCAATTAATTTTTCACAAAGGTGAAGAAGCAGTTCAGTGGCAAAAAGATAGTTTTTGTAACACACGGTGATGGTTTGGAATATTTACATACAAATAAATGAACTTAGATCCTTACTTCACGTACTCAAAAATTTAACCCAAATATTTCATAGACTTAAAAGGCCTATGTCTATAAAATTTCTAGAAGAAAACTAAGTAGGAAATCTTTATGACCTTGGGGAGGCCAAGATTTCTTAGAATAGTAAAAGCATGATCCATAAAAGAAAAAAATTATTAATTAAACTTCATCAAAATTTAAAGAAGTTTGCTTTTCAAAAAATATTATTAAGAAAATTAATAGACGTTGGAGTTAATGTAGAACATGAAATCAGCCATACCTGACTTGCTAAAATGTAATTAGGAGGCTGCTGGGGGCGAGGGAAGGTTTCTGAGAAGGGAGTAGGCCTGCGTGAACTCTGCCATTGGAATGCCAGGGGGAGTTCCGAAGCTTTTTTAGCCCAAACGGCAGCCCTGTGATCTAAGAGATGTATGCAGTGTTCCCTAGGCTATGTGTAGCAGAACTAGTAGAACATGCAGATTAGCACATCATATCTTTCCCGTACAGATCCTCCTAGTTTTGGTAAGACCCTTTGTCACCCATCAAGTACTTGAGAAACAGTGATAAGGATACGTGATTATCCCGAAGGACCAATAAAAGTGGGAGCAAAGAAGAGCAAAGGGTCTTAGTCTCTGAGCGTTGACCCCCTTCCCTTGTCCTCTCTTTCAGAGCAAAAATTTGGAGTATCTTTCATCCTGGGGATTGCTGGCCAACCTGGCATATAGATAAGCCCCAGACTGAACAAATATTTGAAATCACACATCTGAGGAAAGATTTGTATCCAGAGTATACATAAAACAATTCCTACAACTTAATAAGACAAGGCAATTAAAAACTGAACAAAAGATTCAAACACTTAACCAAAAATATGTACAGATGGCAAATACAAATGTAAGATATTTAGCATCAGTAGTAATTAACAAATTTAAAGAGATACCATTACATATCTATTAGACTAAAACTAAAAAAAAAAAAAAATGACTATTATAACCCAAGCATTTCTGCCAATGGGTGTATATCGTGAGAATGTGATTATCAGATCTCCAAGTACAAGGAGTCTAATTAATCAACCTGTTTAACTCTGAAATTGATCATTGTTTTTGTTCAAGGTTACCTTTTCATGGGCTACTTGCAGCCAATAACTGATCATAACAGGGTTACCAGCACAAGCCCACTCCTGAGGGATACAGAACTCCTGTGTTAGTAGACTACAGCTTGAGAACCTCCATCTTCTCCTTTTTCCTTTTTTCTCTTAAATTGAAGTATAGTTGGCATACAATATTTTATTAGTTTCAGGTATACAACATAGTTATATGACATTCTGTACATTACATAATGCTCACCGTGAGGATAGGTACCAAGTGTTTTAAAGTTATTATAATATCACTGACTGTAATCCCTATGTTGTATTTACATCCCCATGACTTATTTATTTTATAATTGGATATTTGTATCTCCTCCCCTTATTTCACCCACCACTCAAGATATGTAGTACAACATAATATCCTCCCTCCTAACTATTCTTTCTTCTCTCCATTTAGGGTCAGACTTGCCTTGTAGTCTGACACCACTCCCAACCTCTTCCAACACTCTTAATAGGTCTAAGGAATTACCTGCATATTTAAACCTGTCTCAGTTTTGTCTTCTCATAAGGCCTGGGCAAACATGAGATCCTTTTCTTTCTTTCTTTCTTTCTTTTTTTTTAAGATTATTTATTTGAGAGAAAGAGAGTGTGGGAGGAGGGACAGACAGAGAGGGAAAGGGAGAGAGAGAGAATCTCAAGCAGACTCTGTGCTGAGTGTGAGTCTGACGGGGACCTCGATCTCACAACCCTGAAATCACGAACTGAGCCGAAGTCAAGAGTTGCGCGCTTAACTGACTGAGCCACCTGGGTGCCCCAGAGATTGTTTTATTTTCTTATGAAGTCAATACATGCTTAAGTTCAACCACATATTAATACTTCCTCTTACTCTTCTTTCCTAAATCTCTAAGCTGCCATCTTGAATCACTTCCTTTTCTCCTGTAAAACAAATGCTATTATTATATTTTGTCTTCTGGAGACAAATTCTATCAGTTTATGTTTGTCTGAAAATATACATATGTACCTCAATCTTCTGTTCATATAGATATATTTATTGTTATGCTTGTCAACACAGCACAGATGTGTTTTTAAATATTCTTGTTTATAACTGTCATGGCTAGATGAATCAAAGAGTCAAATTTGGGAAAAGTTCAATGCTACTTCTCTCAAGAATTAATTCATCTTTCTTCACTTAAGTTATTAAAATAGCAACACCTGGCCTAATGCAAAACCTGCCGAAATTTTTTTTCATCCATGTAGTTTCAGGTTTTAACAAGGAAATCCTTGTCCCAAGTATATTATGGAGAAATGAGTACATGCAGTTCCCTTCTTGTAACAGAAGCCAGATTTCAACCTTTGATCATGTTTGTTGGGTGACAACAGACCGAGCAAACCCTAACCAAACATTTTTATTTCCAAACAGTGAACACAAACTTTTATTTTTTTTTCTTTTGAAAAAAATCAGAGTTCAACTTAAAATGGTACATTTCCTCCACATATTTCTACTAGGGTTTTTACAATATTTACCTTTGTCTTCAGAGTAATCTTGACTTAAAAAAATATATTGACAATTTTGTTTCTGAGAATGGTCTTCATTCTTAGAACATATGTGGTTCACCTACATGTTTTAGAGAAAATGTGTTGGTATACAGAAATCTGGGTAGATTATTTTCTCCTAGGATTTGAAAGAGTTTTATCCTCTTGAAATCTGGATAGAATATTTTCTTCCAGAATTTGAAGGAGCTTATCCTCAGTGTTTCTACTAAGGAGCTGCCATCATTCTTGATGCTCTTTTGAAGCATATGTGTCTTTTTTCCTTGGTTCCTTTTAAAATTCTCTTCTTGTATTTAATTTTCAGAATATATGTTATGATGTATGTTCAATGATAGATCCTCATGAAGCAAAACTTGAGAGAGTGATTCTGTGCAAGTCACTTATTATGGAAGTGTTCTCAAGAGAAGGGGAGCAACTGGATCAAGGTAGGGAATGAAATGCAAAGTTGATTTTAAAATGTGTCAGTTGCAATCTAGCTTAAATCTGATGCTCAGTAAGCCCAGCAGCATGAATTGCACTACTGAGTTAGATCCATGTAAGGCAAGATTTTGAACCCCAACCTCTTCTATCACTTTGACCTACGTTAATCAGTAATTGCAATGAGGGTTTCTCTTGGTGGAGAGGGTTATCAGTCCTGCGTGAGGTACCTCAGCAACTGTCTGAAGAAGTGGGCAAATGGCAACTACAACTCACACTAGTGTAAGGATCTGTGCATCAGTCTGCTTCCTGTGATCAGGTTGGGACATATAATGACAACTACAATGTGCTTAGTTGTGATATTCTTCGTTTTTGTCCAGATTGTGGAATTTGTATTGCTTTTTGAGTCTGTATTTTGGAATTTATCAAGAGTTTGGGGATGTTCTTAGCCACTATTTCTTTATTTTTTACACTGGTTTTTTTCTATTCTATCCCTCTATTGTGTTCCTGGGACTCAATGACATGTTTATTAGAACTTTTCGCTGTATCTGCAATGCCCCTTACATTATTTTCTCTACTTACAATACTTTTGCCTTCCACATAAGTATGTTATTAAGACCTAGTTCTATATTGAGTAATTCTGTTTGCATGTATTTCTAATCTTCTATTATACCCAAGCATTTGGCATGTAATTTATGTTATTGTACTTTATGCACTAAAGTTTCCATTTGTTTCCATTTATAGGTTCCATTCCCTATAAACCTTGATATTCTTTTCATTATAAGCTAAATTAGAGAATGATCATTATAAGCCAAATTCTTGGGGAAAAATCCATAAAATTGCATATATTAAAAATATAGAGAAATGGAAATATCAATCAGCTGAAATATAACAATTAAGCTTGGATTTGACTAAGTTTTATTATCTCTTTCATTTTCCCATTGCTCAAAATAATGCTAGAATTCAACCAATTTTCAAAAATTTACAAAGTGTATTGTACTTTTATTTCAATCTATTTTTATTTAGTTTTCTTGTACCCTTACAAGACTGCTTAAGACATACACAAATGAAAAGTGCTGTGCTTATAAGAATTGGCTTACTATATGTAAATGCAAGAAATGCTTATGAATATCTGCCACCTCTCAGAAAAGGGTATGGTAGTTTTGATAAATGCTAACATAAAAGAAACAGAAAAAATGCAAGATGGTAATAATTGCTTGACACAACATCATGAGGTAGTTAAAATTACTAACTTATGGATAGAAATAAGGAGGTTGTTGATTTGGTATATAATATGCCCCATGCATAGAAATTAAGTAAAGTTTGATGAAATAAAGGTCTTTATGATCTAATTTTCAATATAGGAAAGAGGAATACAGGGGAAAGATAAAATTGGAAGAAATGCATAAATGCCAAAGAGTTGGAATAATATCCTGGATATCCCTTTTCATGGAAAACAGTGAATCCATATTTTTATGTCCAAATGCCAAAGGTATCTATAACTCCTAAAACAAGCTTTAGATTATAACCATACCAAGAGAAAAATATAAACTAAAAATAGAAAAGAAAGCAAAACATGCAAATAATTCGTGTGCTATAGGCAAATGTCTAGATATTTAAAAATAGTGAGACACTGATTAGATTTATGAGTTATCAACGAGTACAATGATGGGAGCTGACGTTGATTTTTTGAGCCTTGCATTATTGAAGTCAAAGTTTACTTACTATCTTTCTTTGTATCAACAAATACTTTTTTTTTAATATTTTATTTATTTATTTGACAGAGATAGAGACAGCTAGCGAGAGAGGGAACACAAGCAGGGAGTGGGAGAGGAAGAAGCAGGCTCATAGCAGAGGAGCCTAATGTGGGGCTCAAACCCATAATGCCGGGATCACGCCCTGAGCCGAAGGCAGACGCTTAACCGCTGTGCCACCCAGGCGCCCCTGTATCAACAAATACTAACATGCTAAAGCTAGGTCAGCTAACTTCTATACTCAGACTTTTTTTTTTTTTTAACTTGTTCTTGCCCCACCCAAAATGTATTCAAGAATACACACACACATACACATAAAAATTCTCCCAAATATACTTTCAAAATTTCATCCTGTCACTTAATGCTTTAGAAACACCCACTGCATATTTCATCCACCACACATAGAAAGTTTTTTGAAGTTAGATATCATGTTATGCTTATCAAATTCAAAAAATATGCATGTGCATATATAATGACACATAAAATTATACAGACATGTGATATACTTTTTTCATAGCATAGTAAGAGGGATATTTTTTAAAAAACACATGACACTCTTAGTTCCCTATGTGATCACTTCAATTTTGACTCATTGATCTTAGAATAATGTGTAAAGTCATAATGCAGTCCACAGTCTGTCTGTTGCCCTCCTGTGTTTCATCTTGAACTAGTCTACCTCACTCATTCTGTAGCCATTCACTCCTGGCATTACATCTACAATGACCCTTTTTTTGTCCTTTGAACATATTATAAGTGTTTTTAGAAATGCTTTACCCTCTGTCTTGAATGTTTCCTTTACTCTCTGAATTTGACCTTGATTTTCTTTTCTCCAAGAAAATATTCCCTAATCAGACTTCTAGGTCAATTTGCTCTGCTGTTGCATTCTTATACCCCCCTTTTGTCCTAAGTATTACAATTACATAAAAATAAAAAATTTTAATTATTTGTTTAGTGTGTGCATGAGTCACTAACTTCATCAGAACTGAGACCATGACTGTATCTTCCATTTCTATACTCCCAGGACCAAAAACGTTGATAGGTTCACTCATATTAGAAACTCAATATGTGTTTAATGACTTAACATGTTTTTAGCACCTACTGAGCATCACAGATTTATTGGATAAATGATAACTATGTAAATAAGAACTCAGAGTAAAAAGACTACTCAATCATTAAACCTATTATAACTGCCAAAATTATAGAACAAAATATATAAAAGCAAAAGAAATTGCCAATCTCATTCTCATGAAGTGTGAGTCATTTAAAATCCTCCTCTGTAATATGGGAAATTGAAGTCAACAAACTGTAAGGAAAGCAAGAGTCTAAGGATTCCTACTTGAGAAGTTAAGCTAAGTACAAATCAATAATAAAAAATAACTACCTAGATAAAGAACAGACTCAACATGAATTAAACTGGAAGAAACAAAAAGCAGTAATAATACAGGCTCAATAATTATACTGGAATTTTCTGTTTCAAAACCAGAAATAAAAATAAAAACGAGTAAAAATATAAGGCATTACAAATACAAATAAGGACGAAATGACTATCAAGAAGAACCAGAAATACTTGGAGAAGAAAACAAAATTTTTAGAAAAGAAAATTGTAAACATTAAAACAAAACTGTCTCAATACATACAATAAAATGAAATAGATAGATGAAGACAGAATTATTAAACTAGATGATGGATCCGAAGAAACTTCTCCGATATAATTTAGAGAGACAAATTTTAAAAAAATTAAGAGAAGTTTAACAGAAAGGGAGGGCAGAATGAGAAGAGCTAATATATTTCAAGGGAATAGAATTCCTATGGGAAGAAAATAGGAAGAAAAGCAATATTTGAAAATACAGTATCTTAGTATTTTCTGAAATTGCTGAAAGATTTCAACATGTATATTTGGAAACTATAGTGATTCACCAGAAGGATACATAAAAAGGTATCATCTACACATATTTTAATGAAATTGCAGAACATCATATACATAGAAAATATCTCTTAAAAACCCAGAATTTAAAAATATATTACTTGCACAAGAAAATATAATTTGAACTCAATAGAATCTTAAATTAAAAATAGAGAATAGAGGAAAATTCTGTGAGAGAAAATAATCCTCAAACCAATATTTTATACTCAGAAAACATTATAATTCAGAAAATGGTGAAAGATAATTTCAGGTTAATTGCAACAGACCCTTGTTAAAATATATATATGCCACCCCCAAAAAGAGATTACACGTGCTTTTCAAACAAATGTAAACTAGGGAAAGGGACAGTGTGGAAAAAACAATCTAGAAATATTTTAGAACATTAACAACATAGCCTCATAACATATTTAATTAAATTAGGTCTCAGTAACATAAATCTGGCATTAAAAAATTATCCAAACATTCAGAAAGTCACAAACACACTTCTTAAAAGAATATGTTTAAGAAAAAAAAATCAAGTTTAAATTTACATAATATTTAGAACCAACCATTGGTCTGCCTGAGAATACAAAATTCACTAATCATTTAGAATAGATTTTAAAATAGTACTCATAATTCCACTCACAAAGTGGAAACAGAATCAATGATTTTACAATGTTAATTCTATCTTCAAAGAAGTGATAATTTTCAATTTTATACAATATATTCTAGAAACAAATATGGTTGAAAGATGTACTATTTATATTATACATCCATTGAAAACTCAATTACTAAGAGGACTAGGACAGGGACGTAAAAGTATTAAATGTAAGCAAATCAAACACAATAGCCTATATAAATAAATTAGAATGCTTTTCAGGCATTCAAATAAGGTTTAACATTTTTAAAACTATCCATTTTTTTTTTACTATGAGATATGTAGTGGAAAAATAGAAAATCAGTAACATCTCAGTGGTAGGTAAAAAGACTTTTATCATCATTTGACTAACATTTATGACTTACGACAAACAAAATGACCGCAAACAACTCTAAACTGAAACAGACGGAAATTTTTTTTTCTTTTTTTTTAGAGAGGGAGTGGTGTGCAGGGAGCAGAGGGAGAGGTAGAAAGAATCTTAAGCAGGCTCCAAGCCCAGCACAGAGCTGCTGTGGGACTTGATCTCAGGATCCTGATATATGACCCGAGCAGAAATCAAGAGTCTGACATTTAACCAACTGAGCCACCCAGGTGCCCCTGGTATTGTTAGTTTTGAAACATTATATAACACAGTAATACAAAATATGTAAAATTTGTTTCTGGCTTCTTTCGAGCAGATACACATTTGTAGGAGTCATCCCTCTTGCAAATAACTGTAGCTCACTAATGCCTGATATTGTTTAGTGTTCCATTTTATAAATATATCCCTCTTTACTATCTCAATGTTTGATTATGATAAATAAATGACAAGTTATGCTGGGTGTATTTGTATTTTCTGGCTGTGTTTATAGAGTATGCATACATTAAGTTTTGGTATATATCATGCCAAAGAGTTTTCTAAACCAGTGGTACAACCAAAAATGTAAAGAAAGTCTTTAACATCTTGATCAACACTTGTTATTTTCAATCTTTCTCATTCAGTCACTCTTGTGTATATGTAGTGTATAGCATTATGGTTAAATTTGCTTTCACCTTTCTTTGCTATCATTATAGCGGTTTCCCTATAGATTGTAACCCTTATTCGTAGTTAATACAATTTAATAGATACTATTACTTACACCACTTCTCTGACATTGCTAGAACTATATTGCATGGCAACACCATTTGTCTTGTTGTATTATTTTTACAATGCATTTTAATTATGTTTCAAACCCTAAAATATATTACTAGCAGAGAGTCAATTTTCAAACAGTGTCCATTAATTTTATGCACATATTTGCCATTTCCATGCCTCCCACAACCATGTTTCATTTTAAGAGTATTTCCTTCAGTTTTTCTTTTATTTATTTTTTTTAAGATTTACTTATTTGAGAGAGAGAGAAAGTGGGGGGGAGACACCGGAAGGAAAGGGAGAGAGAAACTCAAGCAGACTCTGCACTGAGCACAGAGCTCAGAGCCTGACTCAGGGCTCAATCTCAGGACCCTGAGACCACGACCTGAGCCAAAACCAAAAGACAGATGCTTAACCGGCTAAGCCACCCACATGCACCAGTTTTTCAGATAAAGTTTTCTAATCACAAATTATTTGTTTTACTTGGTTGAAAAACTTATTTTCTTCATTTTTGAGGGATATTTTATTGAGGTATAGAATTCCAGGTAGACTAATATATGGAACTTTAAACAACTTAGCCAGTTGTCTTCCAAATGTCATCTTTTTTGAGTTGACTATTCTTACTATTGTTCCTTGAAATTATTTATTTTTCTCTTTGCCTTTAAGTTTCCTCTATAAATCTACTTTTCAGCAATCTTATCATATTCTGTTTGTATTTCACCAAGATTCTGAATCTGAGTTGATGTATTTTATCAGTTTTGGAAAAAAATAGCCACTGTCTTTTTAAATATTTAATTTTTTAAAAATAACCAATGTCTTTTAAAATCCTTTTCACATTATTCTCTCCTTTCCCTCTGGAATGTAGTTATATGAGTATTAAACATTTTGCTGATACCTATGTACCCCTATAACTCCTTTCTATACTTTTAATTTTTACTTTTCCTCTCAGTACATTGTTTTGGAAATTCTCTATTGATCATTTGCCAGTTCTATAATCTTGCCTTGAATGTGTCTTACCTACTTTTAATATCGTCTGAGTTCTTTTAGATTATTTGTTTTGTATTTAGAATTAAAATTGGTTAATAAACTATAAAATTCTGTAGTGAAATTGTCCAGCTTTTCACCTATCTTCTGTAACATATTAAACACAGTTCTAAATATCTTTATCAGCTCACTTAAATATCTGGATCATTGTGGATCTTTTTCTATTGTTGTTTTTTTCTTCTCTTTTTTGATTTTGTGATCCTCTTTCTTTGCCATGCCTCGTGTGTTTTAATTGAATATGTATTAAAAATTGTGTTATCTATTAAAAATTGTGAAAATTCCACATAATAAAATCACATTGCTAGAAAAATATTCACAGTGAGACAAATATATTAAATCTAAATATTACTAAATATTGTCTATATTTCATAAGCACATGTTTATGAATATTTATGTATAAAATATACTGGGTAAAATGTTTAAGTGGATAATATCTGAAAAGCAGATACCTAGATTGGAGGAATAAGCCAAAAAAGACTTTAATATTATCGTTAATATATTAATACTTCCAAAGAGATTATATTTAATTCTTTTATAAATACATTCATTTTAAATATATAAAAACACTTTGCAAGCAACATTATTATATTTTTTTCATAGTTGAACAGAAGCAAAAGGACCAATTCTTATTCTCAAAACAAAATAGGTTACTACAGCAGAGTTAAATCTTTTGAGTTTGTTTCAAGCTAAGAGTTCAATTTCCGCTTTCCCAAAAAGAAAGTAAACAAATTTTTAAGGTCCATTTGCAGTCCATTTAAGAGTTTTATAGGATCTTATAGGAGTTTCTACAGATATATTAAAATTTAAAAGATGAAGTAATTTTCCAAATAAGTTTTAAAATGTCCAGGCCTTTATACTGGTTGCAGGATGGTTAACTTCACGAGTTAGTATTAATTCTTCATTCATTGTTGAGCAAACTGAAGAATAGAGAATTTAAGGACTTTCTTTCATGTTAATAATTCACAAATTGCTCCTTTGTTTATTCCTTCTGTCTACTCAATTCCCCCTCTATGCTAGGAGCCCCATGAGTATAAGGTTTGGACAGTTATTTAATACAATTTCATGCCTATCAAAGTACCTAGACTTTAGGAAATCATCAAGATACGGGTAGGAAAAAAAAACATTGATATGTGAGTTTTTACTATCAAACTTTGCTTAATGTCTCTTAAATACCATGTTAACAGGTTTCCAAATTCAGGGCCTTTACATATGTTGTGCCTGCTACATAAAAAGGTTTTCTCTTTATTCTGAAAGGCTGACTTGTTCTAAATTCCAAGTGTCAACTTAAAAGTTATTGCACAAGAAAATATCTCACAAATCACTCATTATAAAGTGTTTCTCAACACTTAGCTATTGCTTTGTTCTTCCCTTCACAACAATATAAAATACATATATAAATTTATATATACACATATATAGGTATCACATATTCTCTTGTTCTTTATTTGTCTCCATATTACACCACAAATGACATACGAATAAGTATCTTGACCCATTTCATCATTTTATTCTCAGCACCTGTATAGAAGAAGTGGTGCTCCAGATTGAAAAGTTCCATCTGGGGATTCCTGTTATTATATGAACTAGCTTTTCTGTAGGAAAACTTACATTTATTTATGTATGATAGAAAGCTTATCCCAAATGTCCTACTTTTTAAGCTGTCACTGTGTTTGCCAACAAGCTCTGTTTGCACTGACAACAGAACACTGAAAAAAGGAATACACTTACAGATCTCAGCAATTCTTCCTAAGCAATTGCCGGTGCCATTCAAAGGGAGTCAGGAGTTCAAGACTTAATGCTCTGATAAAGCCGCACCTCCCAAAGTGAGTCATTTACAGTGATACCGCATCATCGATAAAGTGAATCCAGATATCCTATACATTATGGTGAACAGTTTCAAATCTCATCTCCCTACAGCGCTCCCAGTGAAATGAAGCTGAATAAAACAAATCCTGATTTTTCACATTTACTGTTATTAAAGAAAGGAACAAAGTAGCGCCAAGGGGAATGAAAGAATAACGCTATGGCTATTCAGTTGTGAAGAAAGTAAATTAATAAAACTAACCTCATTTCTTTTGTACACGCTTTCAGTAGATGCCCCTGGAGAACAATTCCCTTTATGGAATAGAATACAGATAGGGATCAGACTATGCAGCATTGTAACTTGGTATTTTTTAGTAATACTTGCGCTTGATGTGTCACAAGGAACTAATATGTCACCCTGTTTGCCACATGATGTTTGATATCTTTTCCTATGAGCTATTCCTTTTCATAAT
Organism: Ailuropoda melanoleuca; assembly: GCF_002007445.2. Taxonomy (NCBI): domain Eukaryota; kingdom Metazoa; phylum Chordata; class Mammalia; order Carnivora; family Ursidae; genus Ailuropoda; species Ailuropoda melanoleuca. Next base: position 100,289,369 of record NC_048224.1, read on the forward strand.
GTCTACTAGAAACTTTAGTGTTATACTCTCATTAAATATACCATATAAAGCTATTACCAGGGGAAGGACAAAAACAATCCTGTGAATATATAATTCCTTCAACCTTAAAAACATATATGGCACTCTGGGCTTGTGTGAAATATTTAATCTTTTTTTTTTTCTCTTGCTTGGCAAAAATTAATGTGGTGTGCTAGAAAAGCCTTTATCCACTATGACAAACTGAACAACCTCCAGGCTGTTCATCTGCCATGAGGAAGATTTTTCATTTTAATGGCTAGCTGAGTGATGTATGTGAAGATATTTTCCAACCTGTCTGGCTCACTGTCTCTTTGCTTTAGTGGATTCCATTTAAGAATTAGTCCAGCATCATTTAATAGCATGCAATACAGGAATACATTTCTCCCAATAGATAGGTTAGATGGTAGATAAATATGTATACAGACATATTTCTATTTTTCTAAGAAAAATGGAGCCCAGCACTCCAGAATATATTTTTGTCAGAATTCTAATCTACCAATAATTTTAGACCTAGTTCCTGGTGAGAGAGAGTTTTTTCAAAACTTCATGTTTCTATTAAGGCATCTCTTCTAGATTAAAAGAATCAAAAGAATATAAATAAAATCCATCTATATCTGGTATTAGTCAACTGTTTTTTATGAAATAAAGAAATTGTAAATTTAATTTATCTGTGTAGTTCTACAATCTACTCTTTTCATAAATAAATCAATAAAATAATTTTGTCAGTATATATCAGATACATTTCATGAAGTTTTTCATGTTCATTTTTCTTAAGAAACTTTTCTAAGTGATATCACATGGAAAATATTCCACTTACAAAGTAAATTTAGAAAATTTTACAGAATTACCAATTAAAATAAAAGATGTGGATTAAAGATTAGTAAAACAAAAGAATCTCATTATTTACCTAGCAGACTGGCATGGAGACTTTTCAGAAATTATGGAGCAATATACTTTCTTTTTTTTTCCTCAATCACTGTATAATTAAAAACAATCTTCCAACTTTCAAATATTGCATTTTAAAGAAATGATTAGCAAAGTTGGCAGGAAAATGTTGACTCCTGGGATTCACCCCCCGAAATATTAAGTTTCTGAGGGTGGGGGGAGGGGATTTGAAATCTAAATTTTAAACAGGATCTCAAGTTGATTTTTAAGTCAAGTCTAGCAAAAATATCCAGATCACAGTTGGGGAACCATTAATCTAAGGCAGAATAAAAGCAAGGGGGGCATTCTGAAAATTTATGTACAATTTTCATGCAGGTAGTCATTGAAACAGAAACACTTATCTATTAAAAGTTAGCAGCACAGGGGCACCTGAGTGGCTCAGTCAATTAAGCATCCAAGTCTTGATTTTGGCTCAGGACATGATCTCAGGGTCATGAGATCGAGCCCCACCCTGGGTTCCCGGTTCAGTAGGGAGTCTGCTGGAGATTCTTTCTCTCCCTCTGCCCCTCCCCCCACCGAACATGCGTGGTACCTCTCTCTCTCTAAAATAAATAAATCTTTACAAGTTAGTAAAATGTTTAAGCATGACAACAATAAAATTGCATAGTGCCTGACACATAGCTGACTCTCAAGAAATGTCTGTTAAATGAATGGTCAGTTAATTTAAAAAATGAATAATATGTCTTTTAATGAGACATCATGAATCAGAAAAAAGAAAATGTGTTAGAACATAATTCAATAATAATATATAAACTATAGTATATGGCGTCAAGACTATGTTTATAGGACACAGACCAAACAATGCTGGCCTTGAGGAAAGCCTGTGGAAGCTAAGCACATTCCACATTGAAAAGAGTCATCTCTCCCACAACTGTCTCAATAATGCCCAGACAGATGCAGTAGGTACACTTCTCTTCCTTCTAAGAGGCTCATTCCTTCCTAGAGAAATGGAAACTAAGACTCAGCAATAATACTTTTTTCTTAACTCAACGTATGGACTAAAGAATATGCTGCTGTTTTATCGACTTCAGTAATTAATTTTAATCAACACAAATTGGATTTAAGCCAGTCTTTTAAAAGTCTAGCCTCTGTGCTCATCCCTGTAAATGCACCCTAAAGTCCTTTAGTAACCACAGATAAAGATGACTGGTTCCCAATTTTCTGGTTGTATTATTGAGTCACAGTTATTGGAATATAGTGCACAATCATCAGATGCAATTGTAGCAAAGTGATTACAAAGAAATTTCAAATCACATCTTGACAACCTTTTCTTCTTCTCACAATAAATCCCTGAATATTATTTTCACATGACATCTTCTTAATCATACTTTAGTTTGTAAGAAATAATGATCTGATAATTTCTTAGCAAATGTTTACACAGTTTGATAATGAATACTAATTCATTTCATCAAAAAATGTTAATTTTACCAGCCAAGTAAATACACTATAAAATTAAAGAGCCATGGTTCTAATTCTATAAATGCAATATGCATCACGATAACTTCACATTAAGATTACAAATGCAATATTAATTCACTCAGATTTGATATAAACTAAGAGCTTCAAAACTTAACTGAAAAACACTCTCAAAAATTTTTAGCAAGAATCAACATTGTCTGTTGGGGCGCCTGGGTGGCACAGTTGTTAAGCATCTGCCTTCGGCTCAGGGCATGATCCCAGCGTTCTGGGATCGAGCCCCACATCAGGCTCCTCTGCTGGGAGCCTGCTTCTTCCTCTCCCACTCCCCCTGCTTGTGTTCCCTCTCTCGCTGGCTGTCTCTCTTTGGGGAAAAAAAAAGAATCAACATTGTCTGAAGTTGTATATATATATATATATATGTTGTATATATGTGTATGTGTGTGTGTGTGTGTGTATTAAGGTAGAGACAATTTTAAAATATCCACATTATACAGTGGGATTAAAGCAAAACGTCTTACAGTGATATGATCCAATTTTTATTTTGAAATTCCCCATAAGAAAAGAGCAGCTCTTATGGTCACCATGGGAAGATGGTATAGAGCCCCTCCTAATTAATAGATCAGATGCCAACACTAGTAACATAGACACGCACCAAGAAGATATGAAAAGTTTATCACTCACATTATGGGACTTTCTGAAAAGACTGGGGCAGTGCCTATGGTTGGGAGTGGAGTAAGCATTCCTAAATAGGCAGGAGTTTGTGTGGATTGAACATCCCACAGATTGTCAAAGGCAAGGAGTGGGGCAAGCTTTCTTATCAGTTTGCCTATATGTGGACCAAGAGAGGAAGAAGGAAGGCTGACACTTGAAAGTTATCATCAATCAAACATAAAAAATTCGAGTCAGACTATTACACCAGCTTTCAAAGGGAATGATCTCTAGTAGAGGTATTTTTCATAATTCCTGTTCATCTCTACCCTACCAGGAGTATTTTCAACTCACTCTTCAATTAAATATTCAATTTCCAACTGCCTTCTATGTTTTAGGCATTCTTCAAAGTTATGAAACAACACTTACCTGCCTTGTGGACTTTGTATGTAGTGAGGTGCTGGACAATAAATAAACAGATATGACAGTATCTGATTGTTACATCTCTTAAGTAAAATAAATTAGGGCATTATGGTAGAGAGTACCTATGGCCTGCCTCAGAGGGTACAGTCAGAGAAGGCTTCACAAGACAGACTTCCGAAGTAAGACCTGAATAACAAGAGCTAGTCAACCATGCAAGTGTCTGAGGGAAGAGCAGCTCACCCAGAGGCAGAAACTTGTACAAAGATCTTGAAATGGAACAAACACTACATGTTTAATAAAAAGGAAAAAAAAAAAGCCAGTGTTGCTAGAGGGCAGAGAGATATAAAAAGAGTAATAGAGGAGGTTGGAAAGGGAGAAGGTACTTCATGTAGGATCCCGAAAACTGAGATTAGAGGGACTTTTATTCAAAGGCTAATGGGAGCTATAGAAAATTTTAAGCAGGGGAGTCAAAGGCCTGATTTACTTATTATTTAATTAATATTAAGTCACATTGTTTAAAATCTACAGAGTAGAGAGGACAAAACCCCAAATGAAAGATCAGGTTTGGAGATTTTTAAGGTGGTCCAGAAAAACTTATGGCACTTTCTCCAGGTTGCTGTAGTGGACATAAAGCAATGAGGGCTTTGGAGTATATGTTTAGATAAAAATAGTACTGGTTGAGAGAGATAAGAGAAAGTAATGAAGAGTGACTTTGGTTTTGTTTATCTGGTTGGTTGGTTGGTGGGTGGGTGGGTGGTTCGTGAATATTAACTGTATGACAACTATTTGAAATTCAAAAAGAATTAAAGCATACAGCGGTTTGTAAGATTCTCCAAAGCTTAACTTCATCATTTACCAAGTAATTATGGATCAGTTACTATATGGTAGGTATAAATAACACATGGTTAAGTGACTTTCGGATCACTCACTGTTTTTTCCTGTGACCTTCAACTCCTATTAGTAATTATCTTGCATTACTTAGATAATAAAATAGCCAATAATTAAAAACATAGTTACTATATTAGTCACTGTTGTAAGTGTTGTGAAGAATGTAAGGCATAATAATAAACAGCCCTACTATATATTAGAGTGTTGAGTTCAATCCATATTAGGATACTTTCCCCTTCCAAAGTCATTTTAAAGCACTCTGCTCTAGTCCTGTTTTATTTGAAGACATGCACTATTAATGCTGTCTTGCAGTAACTGCTTTGGATCACAACAGATCCTCCAAGATTTATGTTGCACCTTTAGCTATAAAATCCTGACAACATCTATTTTTCTGGAAAGTTTTTATATTATCATTTTTAGCCTCAATCCAGAGTTATTCTTTTAATTTAATGTGAAAAAAGTTATAAACTGGCAACAGCTACTCACTCAGTTCTTATGGTGCATAACAACATTCTATATTGCTTGAAGATGTTTTTATCTTTATTTATTCACCTTTCCTTTCTTTTCTACTGTAAAAGTCTCAAACCATTACCAAAAAAAGAAAGGGGGCAGGCATTTTAAGAACATCTGAGGTAATCACTGAATTTGTTTCGCTATGAAAATTCCCTGTATGTGAATTACATTAAGTGGTATATATACTCCAACACATACACTTGTTATCTCTTACTTTCTGCTTATAACAACTCTCCATACAGGTAATTCAAAACAATGAAGCAACCATAAAAAATATCCTATGCTTGTTACAAGGTAGGGCAAAACCTGTATGTTCAGAAAAATTCACAATGCAGACAGATTTTGAAAAATAATACAAGATTATTATTCTACATTTATTTCAAGGTAGGCATTTCAGGATAACAAAATGATTTTGGAAGGTGAAATATTTTCCACAAGTAACAGGTTGATAAAACTAATGTAGGATGAATGAAAGAATATAATGTGAAATTCCACAAAAGCTTCGGTTTATAAAGTCTCAATTTCAAAAGCGTAAAAAAACAATAAAGAATAAAAACAATCCCCAAATGTTACTTTAACTCTGATACTAGGATCATCCGCCTTAATTAATTATCTGGGTAGGATGAATAATATTAATAATGATGCTTCAGTTTGCCATGTTACTAATGGTAGTGGGTGGTTAATAAAATAAAAAGAAGAAAATCAATTCTTCTAAAATCCTATTTTTTCTTTTCAATAAAGATACTATAGATGAGGATTTTGGTTGACTCAAGTAGTTTATAATCTGTGGTCACTTGTTCTTAAACATGATATTTAAGGCATTGACGTGGTATGCAAATGTATTTCTGTGTGTGAATGTGTACATAAATGTATATATGGAGGACTTACAGTGTATATCTTTCACTCTGTGGATTTCATTATATTAAGGAAATGACACAAGGAGAGACATATTGAGAATATCCAAAGTGTAAAACATTTTTCCAGAACCAGACCAAGACCCTGTGCCTGAGTGGCTTAGAAACGAGAGTCGGTACATTTTGGAAAGCACACTAATTCTGTTATTTAGAATAAAGAAAGATTGCTTCCCATTGGTTGGTATTTCAGAAGGCTATGTTTAAAATGTAAAATGTGAGCCAAGAGTTGGAGGATTAGTAGGATTTCAACAAGCCTGTATAATAATTTAAGTTAATAACAGAGACATATCAGAGTCATGAAGGAGGATGTTAAAAGATGCCAAAAATCTAAGTTATTGGTATGTGAATATGAATTCTGAGGAAAAACACTGGAAAGGGAATCTGGAAATGGATGGTTTTTTGTTTGTTTTATGATGCCTTACTAAAAAGCTGAATATAACTTGGCTCCTTTTGTATAATCACAACTATGAAAAGAAAAACAATAGACTTAAACAGCAGCTATGAGTCTTAGAATTGGCGTCTTTTATCTTTCCTTTTCAGTTTTATTTAGCTCCAAAATTTCTGTTAATGCTGCCATTTGCACTTAGAATCAACCGAGCTCTACAGAGATTCCAGAAAGCGAACTCTGTTAAAAATTCTACCATAAGAATTCTTCAATGGCTTCTGCCAGTTTTCCCAGGATCCTATCTGCAAGGCTCCCGGAAGAGCAGAGTTTAAAATAGACAGTGCAGTCCTGATATTTACAAACATTTGGCAAGCCTTTACATTAATTTTAATTTGAGTTTCCCCTTGGCTATTTAAAGGAATAACTGTAGTGGCTTACCAGAGAATCCTTTGGAGTCCTGTCAACCCTGGGAGAGGCCCATATGGTGGCCCTCCTTTGAGGGAAGATATGGGGCATTCTAGGTAGTGTGGAAGGATATGACACAACCTGTGAGGATAATCATTTTTCCCAGTGTTTCAATTTTTTCCCCAGTGTTTCAGTTTTTTCCCCAGTTTCTCATCAATGTCTGGGAGAGTGTCTTGATGATGGACCCCTAAGAGGATACAAAGGGGAAGGCTCAGCTATTGTTTTGGTTTCTGGTCTTGGAGCTACTGCAACTGTAAGGCCACTAGCTTGGTAGACTTCTGGTTATGCTCTTCCAGTCTCTTCAGATTAGAAAGGTGATTCAGAGGATTAGCAGACTTAGAGTACTCAGGTAAAAGAAGAGCAGCATGGTGCAGAGGGATCACACAGTCTTACATGTAGTCTTTTGTTTAGGTACCTCTTGTGTCTTTAATTTTTCATTAGCCTTTTGCAATGAATTTTTCAATGAAGCTATTTTAGAATCTTGGAACTTTTAAAGCCTTTTGCCTGCCAATTAAAACAGGCATCCCATTCTGTTTGATTTGGGAGGCCTTGCTTTGAAGTTCACTTCTTAAATGAACTGCTGTATTTAACTAGAACATTTCTCATAATGACCATTGTATTCTAGATCGTCTTAGTAAAATTTTGCCTTTTTTAAAAAATACATCCACAGCTACCAGACCTAGTTTTTAGAGATAAAATAACCAGGTACGCTGGAAGAGGACATGCTCCATTCTTTGAAACTTGAGGATCCCATTTATTTAGCTAAGTTTTGGGTTTCTCAGAGCGAAATTAATACCTAAAATGGTGTGTGCTGCTGGGTTAGGAATTTTTTGGTGTTTCACAGTGCATCTTGTTGCACAGAAATTTTCTTGAGATTGGCAGTTGACCTGGTGTCAATCTAATATATCCCATGACCAACTTACCCTAGCACAGGAGTCTTAAAGTTAGGTGGTGAGTAATCTAACAGCTTTTAAGTGCTTGACGCCTGTCCAGCAATTTTGCAGCTTGGCTTCTGAGGTGCCCATTGACAAGAGATTATCCCTTTCACAAGATTTCTTTATAGTATTAGGCACCTTAATGGCTTTTAATAGTATGACTTGTGCCCGCTTAGATTTTGATGTGCCATTCGTCCAAACATTCCAATCCCCCCCATCCCCAAAGTTCCCCAGTGGTTTTTACAGTGGGCTTACCTGAAGGCTTTTGTGGGTCCCTCCACGGCTGCCTTTCTTGCTGTCTTTACACCATTTTTTTCCCCTATGGAAATAATCCTCTCTAATTCAACCAGACGGTAAATTTTCGGGCTGCCTGCGCAGTTCCCGAGACCTGTTAGGTCCCCACGAAGACGCGTACCATGCACATGAGCTCGGCCACAAACCCAAAGGCTGTGTGTGCCCCACTAGGTCTCACTGAAAAATGTGGATTCCCACACCTCCATTTTGCCCCTGGAAGGATTAAAAAAAACTAACTCGAAGAGCTCAGAACGCGAAACAAGCCGAGCTCCATCCGAGAAAATTGACCAATCTCGGCGAGCGGGAAGAACCGAAACAACTCGGAAGGAAGCTCCGCCTGGTGTAGGGGCAGCCCTGGAATTCCCAGCAGCTGTCTTGGGTCCCACCTCCGTGCCAAGAGTGTCAACGTGTCAAAACTAAAACTATTTAGTGACGAGTGTGACGCCCTTTATGCAAGGTGAAACAGCGCACGGACGGGCGGGAGGGATTTTGGGCGGGAGTTTTCTACCCTGGAAGCGGCGACGGCGGAACAGGGCCTGATTGGCTGGGAGCCTGCGTTCCGGACCTTATTTAGAAAGATCAGGGGACAAGGAAGGGCGTACCGAGCCCAGACTTAGCTTTTGGCAATTGGTTGACTGGATGTACTAAGTTCCTGGTCAAGCAGCTTTTATGGGAACGTGAAAGTTCAGTTTGCTGTCTTCCCAGGGGCAGGAGAGGAGAGGCTCCATCTTGGGTCTGGAAATGTATTTCAACCAGGACGAACATAGTTGGTCTGCACATACAGCCCGAAGTTCTGACTGTTCGATGCCAATGTCTGCATGTTTTCAAAGTCATAAATGACTGTTCAAAGCAGAAAAAAAAAATTGCAAATAAAATGTGAAAGATCTTTGACGATAGTAAGTATAGTCATATGAATTGTTTTTGTTTCAATGAATTGTCAAAGTTTGGGAAAGGACATTTGCTCAGTATCTCGAGTCATGTAGTAAGAGAGAGAGTTTGCGAAAACAATTGTAATGAATATGATTCCCATACGAGAGAAGCTTTTAAATGCTAATAATTAAAATTTAGTATTACCATGTTATTCTATAATATATATTTTATAAATATTATTTATGAATATATTAGCATTAATATATGATCAGAAAATAAAAATAATAATTTTTTTCCAAATGGAAAGTGCATTCTAATATTCCTAGCCTCTGATTCTTTGATACCTTCTTTAAATACACATTTCAAACATTGATAATTGTATAATACAAACTATATTCACATGCATGGGTATAGAAATTTAGTTCACCAAAATATTTATTCCTCTCTCCATATTTTTCTGTAAAGCCCTTTTGATTGTGTTGCACTTAAATTACTACAGTCATTTTTTTTTTTTTTTTTTTTTTTTTTA